>NW_019154088.1:11619511-11838757 GCF_002288905.1 Enhydra lutris kenyoni | reverse complement strand
CTCTCTGCCTACTTGTGATCTCTGTCTGTCAAATAAATAAATAAAATTAAAAAAAAAAAAAATATATATATATATATATATATATTCAAGAAGAGAAATTAAAGATATATATATCAATCAAGTAATATACCATGTTATAGAATTGGAAGTCTCATATTGCTGAGATTATGGGGGTAAGTAAATGGAACACATGCTTAACTGCAATCCCAATCAAAATCCCAGGAAGATTATTTTTTGTAGAAATTGATTGGAAAACAAGGGCACCACTGAAATTCAGTGGGAAAGACAGTCTTGTCAATAAGTGGGACTAGAGGGGCGCCTGGGTGGCTCAGTGGGTTAAAACCTCTGCCTTCAGCTCAGGTCATGATCCCAGGGACCTGGGATCAAGCCCCGCATCGGGCTCTCTGCTCGGCAGGGAGCCTGCTTCCGCCTCTCTCTCTGCCTGCCTCTCTGCCTACTTGTGATCTCTGTCTGTCAAATAAATAAATAAAATCTTAAAAAAAAAAAAAAAGAACCAAACAACTGAGCCACCAAAAAAGAAAATTATAAATAGCCTCTGCATTACTCTTTCAGGATCTGGATACTGAGACTAATATTGAAACAAAGTAATTCTTAGTTATATAAAGTGATCAAACTGAAACAGTCCACCTTCACTGTCCTGGAAGTAGAACTGGTTTTATTTCAAGTTGTAGAAGAGTAAAGAAAAACCATACACGGTGCACTGCAGGCAAAATGAACTAAGTCGGTATTTTCTTTTGCTTTCTCCGTCAGGGCACAATTCACTTGGAGATTAACTCACAATGAAGAGACATAACCTAGCTTCTGGTTTCTCAAAGTATGGGATCATTGGGATCGCCTTGTTGGGAAGGCAGAATCTCAGGCGCCATCTCAGCCCTACTAAATCAGAATCCGTTTCTTATTAACGTTCCCTGGTGATTCATAATACCTCAAAGTTTCCAAAGCCTGATCTAGGTGACTATTAAAAACCCCCAAAAGAAAAACAAATGACACTAAAGGAACTTGTAAAACTGAGATACAAATGCCCATTAGTTATATTTCCAAAAAGCTTAATCATACAAGTAATACAATTAATAAATTTACATTGTAAGTCTGTGAAGATATATGTAAAGCTATGTCTAGAAAGTGAAATTAAAGGAGGCTTAAATTTTCTTCTCAGGATGCCTGGGTGGCTCAGATGGTTAAGCATCTGCCTTTGGCTCAGGTCATCTTTCCCAGGGTCCTAGGATCGAGTCCCTCATCGGGTTCTGTGCTCAGTGGAGAGTCTGCTTCTCCCTCTCTCTCTGCCTCTCCCCCTGCTTATGCTCTCTCTTTCAAATGAATAAATAAAGTCTTAAAAAAATAAAAAAGTAAAATCAATTTCCTCTCAACATCATAGTGTGTCTCTTTGGTGTGTTTTATGTCAATACCCAATTAACAAGAGATAAATGGTTAAAAATATTAAGGTATATTTATGCCAATCAACATCATTCTTAAAAGTAACATAAACTAATATCAGAAAATAGTCAAAACAAATTCCTCAGTAGAAAAAAAAATTCAGACCACAAAAGAGAATGAAAATTACTATTTTATATTAAAAACTCATACACAAATATATATGAGAAAAAAACGAGTATCATAATGACAAATACAATGGTTATATAATAAGTAGTGTGATAAAAGAATAATGTGGGGCTGATTTTACTTTATTTCTAAATTTTCCAAGTTCTCTACATTAAGCGTGTATTATTTATATAGAAAGAAATAATTATTTTTAAAAGATCCTTAGTCCAATTTTACGCAGTTCCTTTAATTCCCTTAGTTATTCTGATTTTATGGTATTGGTTAGAACCAGGTTCCAAAACAGGTATTACCTGTCAATACCTCTGCTTCTTTTAATTCAAATCAACTTTAAAGCATTATCTTCTTCTAGACAAATAACTAAATTTTATAAAGTTTGTCTTTCTCGCCACATGATTATATTACTACTTTGGACCCACCACTAGATTCCACCGAATCTCATCGAAAGCTGAATTTACTTACCACGATGCAATGGTCGGTAAGGAGAATAAATGATGCCAGGGGATCAAATCTGAGGTGAATATCCTCTTGAACAGAAAATAGGTGGTGAACACTCTTACTTCTTCCAGCAGAATCCTAGTTAAAAGCACAGCAGTGACTCTCATGCACATTTATATGTATAATGTTCCAAGATTTAGCTTCCAGTAACATTTGTCCATTATCTCTGAATAGCTGTATTTTTTTCATTTATTTTTTGCTTCTTCCTATAAGCACTTTAAATATAACTTCTTTTAAACCCTGTAATTCTAGATTTGAACTGGAAATATTAGCATGTACTCACAATACATTTTCTCTTAAAGAAAAATTTGTGTTTTCCCTCTGCTCACTGAAAAGGCCTAAAAATAGTAACAAATCTAAGAGCAAGGAGCTAGCTGGGCTAGTGCCCAGATTGTACTCTCAAAATAAAATTTCTCATTATAAGATCAGTGCTCTTTAGAGAAATAGCTGATTCCAGTTCCTGAACAAGAAAGATACAGGGAGAGCTTAAAATATCTTCATGCCAGAAAGCAAGAACACTAACAAAGACTACTGCAATTATATCGAAAGACTTAGTGGCCAACTTGGAGAAGCTCCTACTAGCCAAAGGTAGAACAATTTAAACATCAAAAAATATAAATGCCATGGATTGAAACATACCAGATCTATATATTTTTTTAAATTCTGAATTCACAATGATACTAAAAATAAAAGATTCATTTGGTTACCTTTGGCAGATGCTAGGGAAGCAACTCATTATTCTGAAAATTGATTTAGAAAAGGGAGGGTGGGGGAAGAATTAAGAATTTATCCTACCTTTCCTGTATGAACTTCTCTATCTGAGTACCAAATAGGTAAGGGAATGTTTTTCTTTATGGAACTATTCTAATTAATACTCCTTTTACAAGGAGTGCCAATTTGAATACCACCATTGTACAACTCTAATGATATAATGGATCTAGGCCAAGACCATCAATAGCTGTTGGAAATCCTTCAGTGAAAAGCTGATTAGCTACTTCATAATGAATGGAGGGAAAGGCTGGCAGTGTGCTGGAGCTGGCTTGACAGGCTCACAAAAGCCAATTGTTAAATTTTCAGGAATTTTGCAGGCCAGTTGATATGCTGGTAGCTTCAAATCAGCTATTTTATACTATGGAAATTGGTATAAATCAGGGAAACACGACAAATCAGGGTTCCCTCTTCAAACATGTCCCAAGCTGGTCGTTAGATATTTACCACCACATCACCGGATAAAGTTAACAACACCTGAATACAATGATCAATCCTAACATTACTAAAAGAGGGACAACCAGATATCACAGATTTCTGATAAAAGCATAAAACAACAAATCAAGTATTCCTGCCAAAAAAAGACTCGAACCTTATCAAACCTCTAATCTAACAGCCACTTATAGAAACTAGAGGGGGTGGATGAACATGCTGAATGATACATGAATGTAAACAACGTAAATCAAGAATATCGAAAACTCTACAGGACAAAAGATCCAGTTTCCAAAATTTTCCAAAAAATAAATTGCAAGGAAAAAAAAGGGGGGAGAAGAGAGTGGGACTCTTGTCCGAATTCTGATTTGAACCAACCACATGCTTGTTTTATATATATATGACTAATTGGGAAAACTAAACACTAGATAGCTTGAAATTAAGGAATTACTATTAATTTTTCAAGTGTGATGGTATTATGGTTACATTTTAAAAAATCATTTTTTTAGGAATACATACTGTCATATTACAGATGGAATGACATCAAGATTGGTCAGGAGTTGGTAACTGTTTAAGTCGGCTAAGGGATACATGGGAATTCATTATAGTATTATCTCTTGCATATATTTTTAAGTTTTCTGATCGTACAAAAGTTTTAAAATAGCAAAAAGAATTTGCACATGTGTTTATCAAACTTTTTTGCTCAAAATGTTATTTTAAGTTATACGTTCTTATTTTAAGCAGAGTTTGTCTTTAATTTTGAGATAGATTTCTGGAGTCTGCTCTTTCATTTGGCAAAGTAGGCACAATAAAGTTCTGGTACTCAAACTTTAGTGTACATTGGAACCACCTGGGTGGACTGTTGAAACAGACGGTGGGTCCCATCTGCAGAGTTTCTGATTCAGAAGTTTGGTATGGGACATGAGAATTTACATTTTTAACAAGTTACCAGGTGATGCTGATGTTACTAGTTCAGGAACCATGCTGAAAATTGATCAAAGGGTCTAGTTGCTACTAGGCTGCTCAGACCTATAGACAGTCAGTAAAAATAGTGAGTGGGTAAAATGTTAAGATAATAAATTGATGTTGTCTCTCATAGATTTTTCTCAGACTTATCTATAGTATACTGTATTTGAAAGATTAGAACTTGGGGTACCTGGGTGGCTCATTTGGTTAAGTGTCTGCCTTTGGTTTGGGTCATGATCCCAGGGTTCTGGGATTGAGTCCCGCATTGGGCTCCCTGTTCAGTGGGGAGTCTGCTTCTCCCTCTCCCCCTGTCCCTTTTATGCTCGCTCACTCACTGTCTCTCAAATAAATAAATAATCTTTAAAAATATAAATAAAAGAACAGAACTTTCCCATTGACAAATGAGGGGACCAAGTTCACTATTTAATATTCAGTAGACAAATCCTTTAAAGTTATATAAAAGAAAACAGGGGTGCCTGGGTGGCTCAGTGGGTTGGGCCTCTGCCTTCAGCTTGGGTCATGATCTCAGGGTCCTGGGATCGAGCCACACATCGGGCTCTCTGCTCAGCAGGGAGCTTGCTTCCCCCCACCCCTCTCTCTGCCTGTCTCTCTGCCTACTTGTGATCTGTCAAATAAATAAAGAAATAAAATCTTTTAAAAAATTTCACCAAATTATACTCTTTAAATATGTAGAGTTTTTTGTATGTAAATTATACCTCAATAATATAAGAAATGTTAAAAATGGAAAAAGTAGGGACACCTGGGTGGCTCAGTTGGTTAAGCAGCTGCCTTCAGCTCAGGTCATGATCCCAGCGTCCTGGGATTGAGTCCCACATCGGGCTCCTTGCTCATCAGGGAGCCTGCTTCTCCCTCTGCCTCTGCCTGCCATTCTGTCTGCCTGTGCTTGCTCTCTCTCCCTCTCTCTCTCTGACTAATAAATAAATAAAATCTTAAAAAAAAAAAAAAATGGAAAAAGTATATGTAATTTCACATGTCTACTAAAAATTTAATGAAGCAGCCAGAAATGTTTCAAGGAACATGAGCTATGGTTTTTTCCTCATAAAATCATAGAAGCTGAGGTTTTTGAGGCAATCCAAAGATTTGGGAGGTCCCTATCCCTACTGTGAACACATCTCCTATGGTTGTGCCTCCTCATAACTGTAAATAAAGAAAGGGAATAATTCATTCTAGGTGTACTTGTACCTTCAGGTTTTCTTTCAATAATCCACCTTCTAACAGAAAGAACATTAAGAGTTCATTCCCAATCATCCTTCCTTCCATATCCTCCCTGTGAGTTTCTGCCTCCTAAGCAGAACACTTCAAGGATGCGTGGCATTGCAGAGTGCCTTTTCTTGCTTCTTCATCTATGAACTGGGGATAAAATTCCCTACCATAAAGGATTGTTATATGGATTAAGTAAGAAATTACAAGGGTTCAGCCTTTCCTTGGAAGGAGCTCAGTAAACAGCTCCTTCCTATTCAAAATCCTTCTCTGTGACACACACACACACAAAAGATAATGAAAATAATTACATGTGTTTTCTGAAGGATTACTTAGTAATCTTCAAACTAAGACTTACTATTAGAAGATGAAATAGTTAAAAACTGTCATCAAATCATAAAGTTGTGGAAATTGACAGATTTTTTTTTTTTCCAGAAACTAACTCCTGAGCACAGTCTATCTCCTAAAGAATTTCCTAATGTTGACGAAAGCATTCTATTTTGGTAATGAATGACCACTTACTACCCTGGCAGGTGCTAGTGAATTAAATGCCCCAAGCTGAATTAGAATAGCAGGAAGACTGTTACTACATATGCTATCAGTGCATACTCCCAAAATAAACAAACAAAATCCTCTGGATGCCTTGAGAATTCCCTATCCTACAGCTTCCAAAATAGTGACTCAATTTTCCTATATTTGGAGATAGCAAGCAAAGGCAAGGGTACATAAATACATGTTTTCTGACTTATTCTATTACCTCTGGGTTTGTTGGGGAATTTGCTCCCGTTATTAAAAGACTCCAGGCAAAGCTGAAAGAAAATAAAAGAATGATTTCCTGGGGCCCAAAAAGAGGGGACTGTGCAAACTGAGAAGTCTAGTTTTTTGTCTAACAGAATTATTCCTCAGTGCTCATTTTCAGAAAATACTAAATCCAGTGTATTCAAGGTTTTTGTTAAGATTTTACTTATTTATTTGAGAGAGAGAACATGCCAGGGAAGGGGGCAAGGAGCAGAGAGAGAGGGAGAGAAACAAGCAGACTCCACCTGGAGCACAGAACCTGATGCAGGGCCCAATCCCACAACCCCGAGATCATGACCAGAGCCAAAATCAACAGTTGAATGCTCAACCAACTGAGCCACCCAGGTGCCCCTCAAGTTTTTAATTAACTTAGTTTCATCTCTATCAATTGACTGAAAAAAAAAATCACATCAGAGTTTAGTGTGGTTACAGCCAAATCATTTATATGGCAAGTTGAAAATTACTAACTTACCTGGACAATTACTTCTATGTTATGTGTCCTGTTACTGTAGTTTTGTGGGTTCCACTTCAGTATGAAAATAGGACCAGACAAATGAATAGCTTGCCCTAAATGAACTCCATCAATCTTAACTGTGACAGAAGTAATGGAGGTCAAGGAAAAGGCCAAGACTCTAAAATGAGAACATATATAATAAGCATGTGGTTTTAGATATTTTTACTGCTTTTAGAAAGGAGAATAACTATTATAATCTGAAAAAATATAAATGTAGGCAGAACCATCATACTGTATAATTGTTTATATGATCACTGTTCATGATCTGGTTTCTTTCTGAATGGTGGCTTTTGGAGTTGTATAATTTAGCAAACCTAACCTTGGTGAGAAATTAGAAACTATTTTCGTACTTTTTAGAAAGGAAAATCAATTTTCTTTTGACAAATAAAGCTGGAGTAGATCCAAAGTTCTTTCTGATAAACTCCTTAAATCCTGGTTTTTTACACAGGAAAAGAATATTGGTTAGACATCTTACTTTGTTAATCTCATGTTAATCCTACCATCTACTCATTTGGTTCCCAACATATCTGTCCACAAGAAGCAAGAGCACAAACAGAATCAATTAATCAGATTAATTAGTATATCTTTTTAAAAGTAGAGCATCCAAAAATGATAAGAGTGCCATAAAATTTGTACTCATTTGCCTGGTAACATTATAAATTAGTATCTGTTCTAAAAAGTAATTGGGTACCTTATGCACTGCTCGTGGTAATGTAAAATGGTACATTCACTATGGAAAACAGTATGGTGGTTCCTCAAAAAATTAAACATATAATTACTATGTGATCCAGCAATTCCGTTTCCAGACATATGCCCACAACTACCAAAAGCAGGGATATGAACTGAGTATACTCCCATTCACAGTAGCATTATTCACAATAGCCAAAAGGTGGAAGCAAAAGTATTGACAGACGAATAAACAAAATATTGTATATACACACAAAGGAATATTGGCCCGCCTTAAAAAAGCAAAGGAATTCTAACACACTCTACAACATGGAGGAACCTTGAGGATATTATGTTCAAGAAGCCAGCCAATTAGGGACGCCTGGGTGGCTTAGTCCGTTGAGCCATTGCCTTCAGCTCAGGTCATGATCCCAGAGTCCTGGGATCAAATCCTGCATTGGGCTCCTTGCTCAGTGGGGAGCCTGCTTCTCTCTCTGCTTCTGCCTGCCACTCTGCCTGCTTGTGCTCTCTCTTTCTCTAACTCTGACAAATAAATAAATAAAATCTTTTTAAAAAATTTAAAAAAATAAAAAAAGGCCAGCCAGTTAAAGGACAAATACTGTAGGATTCTCTTATATGATGTTCCTAGAATAATGAAATTCATAGAGACAGACCAGTAGAATGGGTGTTGCCACAGGCTGGGAAAAGGGGGAAATCGGGGAGTTATTGTTGGATGGGTACAGAGTTTCAGTTTGGAAAGATGGAAGTGTTGATGATGGATGGTGGTGATGATTGCCTAACAGTATCAGTGTACTTTAATGCCACTGAACTGTACACCTAAATGCTGGTGAAATGACACATTTTATGTTCCATATATTGTACCACAATTTCTTAAAAAGAATAATGATTTTAGTTAAAAAAAAAAAGTAATTGGGCAATCTCTAACAAGAGTCATAAAAGAATTCATAATGTTTCACCAAGATTCCCACCTCTAGAACTTTATCTAAAGAAATTATTCAAATGGGAAAAGCATCTACATGCATCAGATGCTCATTCCCAAGATAGAAAATAAATGAAAAAGTTCACCAATAAGATAGGAAAATAGTTAGAAAAAATTGTAGAGCATTCTCTCTGTTGAGAGAAAAAAAAGTAGGAATTGTTTACAGTCTGTGCCCTATCCTTACAACTATGAAAAAACATGCCTCAAAGAGAATGCTTGAGAAGGAAAAGTCAGAAATGTCATTAACAGCTCTCTCTGGGGCTAGGGGGATTACAGCAAGGCAAAACATGAAAATAAAATGACAGTGGTAGGGCTATCGGTTTCTGGATTTTTTTAAAAAATTTCAACAGCTTAAAAAATTATTTTTTAACTGAATGGGAATGAAGCAATAAGCATTTTATCTTTATATAATGTTCAGATTGTTGGGAAAATTAAAGTGGGGCTTCTCATTGCTTTCACATGAGATTATAATCACATTGACTTATTCTCCATTAATATCAAACTGAAAGTAAATTCTGAAAGAGTGCTACATACCTGATGTGTGTTGAATGAAGGAGTCTTTCTAGTGGTTCATGTCTAGCACAACTATATAAGAGTGACTTGGGATTAGTGATAAGAACCACAGGCCACTCGCCAAAGACCAAATCTGCAAAGCTAAAGAGGTCATGGTCAAAAGCAAAGATCCGGTACCTAGAGACCAGAAGACAATAAGGTAATTTAGTCACTGCGTATTATAAGAGGGTATGAAGGTAATACACAGAACAAATGTAAAAATATAGTTTCTGAGATCATGAATTTATACAAAGTAAATAATATTGTTTCTGTCCTTCTTCCCTTGTCCCTATCGCTTTATAGTTCATGTTTGTCACAAATGGGATCTCATTGAAGACATAATTTAACTGTGCCCTAGGACAATGCCTGGTACATAGCATGCACCCTTTCAAACAATGTTTTCAAACAAATGCTTGATAAATTAATTCATTTGGTTTCTGTACTTTAAGACTGTTTTGAATCTAAGACATTCATCATAAGCCTATACCTGACATTCCTCATCTCATCAAAAATGTTAATATTAACATGAACACAATCAGAAATCTTTCATTCTTCTTTCAAACCTTTATTTCTATAATTTCAAAGAAATTAACAAAACTTATTTTGGTTTTCTAAATGCATGGTGAGAGGTACAGAGAGTCATTAAAGAATAACCAAAATTTTATATTTTCTACTTTTTAAACTGAGAAAAGAAATGATTTGACTATGGCAGAAACAATAGTGCTCACCAAATACTCCACGTGCTCCCCTGCATTGCCCAGTCTCCCTGGTATTAGGTTGGGACCATGTGACTATTTCTGGTCAATGGGCTGTGAACAGAAGTGACATGTATCACACTTCTGGTCCAAAGTACTTAAGAGTGGGTTTAAGTTCTCCATGCTCTCTTCCCTGCCCTGGAATTGAGGTGTTAAGATGGAGGAAGTCTGAATCCCTGAGTCACCCCACGGAAGAGAGATGCCCTGGCTCATACCAGATTTACATATATGAAAAAATAAACATCTGTTGTGTTATTTGTATCCACAACAAAGCCTAGCCTAATATTACTAATATACTTTTAAAAGCTCTTCTATTATCCTAAAGCAACTTAAATGTTTAGAAGGGCAGGTAAAGGTTAGGTCCTTCCGGTAAAACCCCAGGGTTGGAACAACAGGAGAGCAGGTGGGAAGAGAAAGAGAGGAAATGGTTTCATGACATCACTTAACTTGTAACTATAGCATTTATAAGAAGTAAAGAAGCTGATCAAGGATTAGGAAGGCTATCTGGTAAAAGGCAATCCCAGCCCAACCCACAACCTCACAGTCATGAATAGACAGGTCTTAGCTCAAAGTAATTACAGTTGCCAACTAACTACAGGCTTCAAGCATACCTTTAGACAGTTTCTAACAGAGCCATTTGAAATGATTAAGTACCTTACAAGATGTAAAGCTATCTTTTAATTCATGGAAGTAGTTAAAAATAGATAACATATTTAGCTTGAAAAATATTTACTGAATAAAATCTTCAGAGAAGTGAGTGTGAATAAATTAAACAGTAATTGATAAAACAATGTTCAACAATGAGATGATACTCTTCCATATTTAAGCTACTGTACTTAGTTATTCTCAAAATATGTATTTAGTTCTTGTCTCTTTATATACTTAACTATACTGTATGCTTTTGATAAACAGGTTATGTTTTCTCACAGAAAGATTTTAATCTTAATAAAACCAACTATTGTGTATTTGAAGAACTTAAAGCACTAACATTGTAATGAATACCAAGGTAGATATAAAGTTCAGAAGGTGATACACTTACAATTCTAAAGTAAGTGTGGTCCATAGAGCACCTGGTGGGCTTTAAAAAAAAAATGCAGTTTCTTGAGTCCTAAACCAGACCCATACAATCAAATTCTGTGGAGATAGGGCCTCCAAACTGTTATTTTTAATAACCTCCTCCACAATCCTTGTGCAACCTAGAGTTTGAGATCCATTTCCAAATGGATGCATCTTGAAAATCCAATGTAACACAGTGAGAGCAAATATAACTCTTGCAATGAGGTTTTTCACACCAACACACACAATATCTATATTACTTTAAAAACTTAGGGAAATCAAAAGTTCTCCCTTGACTGGGATCACCCATGATAGCAATAAGAAAACTATCATTTTAGCAAAACTTACATGTTTAAGTTTTATTTTGTGGGGTAGTTCCCTTACCTTCTGTTCTCTTTCCAGTCTCCCACCTCAAGTTCCAAAGTGCCCTGGAGGTGACGCGTGTGCAAAACAGGCATGAGTCCACCGAGAGTGTGCAGGTGCCCACACAAATATGCTGTAGCTGAACTAATTAACGAAAAATGAACAGAATAAGTGAACAGGTAACTTGTTACGCCAAACTAATAAAAAGATCTCTTCAGGAGAGTAAGAGGAACATAAAAGAATTACAAGCAATTAATTTTTATTTTGGAAGCCTGTCTCACCTCATTATAGACCGAATTCCAGGTGATGGAGAAAGGATAGTGGATGTTGTATAGTGTCCAAACCAAATACTGTGGTTGCTCTGACTACTTTCTTTGGCCAGTAGGAGAAGTTCCTCCATCCGCCTCTGAAATAGGAGAAAAACAGAGGGATTTTTAATCAGGGCTCAGGTTGAAATCTACACATTAAACATCTCCCTTGAAGTTTTATACTAATATTATGTCTAAGGCCTAAGCCTTACTAATTAATGGCCTGTATGGACCTGTATAAATTTCAAACTGTTTTCATATACATTATAATTCATTTGATCCTAAAAATAACTCTGTGCTAAGTAGGACAAGTATTAGTCGCATTTGATAGATGAGGAAACTGAGAAATAGAGAACAATCTTTAAATGGCATAAATTTATTTCTTTAATAGAAATTCTTTACAGAAATTTCTTTACAGAAAATAAGAAGAACCACTGATCTTTTCAGTCCTGTATGCTACATTGCAATTAATAAAGAAGAACTTGAAACTAAACTTCTAAAATAAGATGTACATATGCTATACCTGAATGTTCACAACAGCTCAACTCAGAATAGCCAAAAACTAGAAACCATCAGTATATCCAAACAATGGAATGTTATGCAGTGATAAAAAGGACAGAATTACTCAAACACACAGAAATATGGATGAATCGCAGAAACATTACACTGAGCAAAAGAAGCCAGACAGAAGAAGAGTATATACTATATGATTTCATTTACATAAAATTCTTTATATATCTATCTATATCTATATCTATATCTTTATATATCTATATAATCTATACTGACAGAAAACCCATCAATGGTTCTCTAGGATTGGGGTGAAGACTGACTACAAGAGAGAACTTTCTAGGATGACAGAAATGTTCTATCTTGATTGTGGTGACAGGTATACCAGCATACATATTTTTTGTCAAAACTCTTCAAACACTTAAAATGAGTGCATTTTATTGTATGTAAATCATCCATCATAAAGCTGATTTCAAAAATAACTTGTACAGCGGGCGCCTGGGTGGCTCAGTGGGTTAAGCCACTGCCTTCGGCTCAGGTCATGATCTCAGGGTCCTGGATCGAGTCCCGCATTGGGCTCTCTGCTCAGCAGGGAGCCTGCTTCCCTTCCTTTCTCTCTGCCTGCCTCTCTGCCTACTTGTGATCTCTGTCTGTCAAATAAATAAATAAAATCTTTAAAAAAAAAAAAATAACTTGTACAGGGGCACCTAGGTGGCTCAGTTGGTTAAGCAACTGCTCAGATCATGATCCCAGGGTCCTGGGCTCGAGTCCCGCATCCCTCGAGCAGGGAGCCTGCTTCTCCCTCTCCCTTTGCTCTACACCCCTGCTTGCGCATGCATAAGCACTCTTCCTTTCTCTCTCTCTCTCAAATAAATAAAATCTTAAAAAAAATAACTTGTACATGTATAAATATATATTATCTATAAAGTGCTTATAGCAATGAATTCTTGGACCGTACCTTCAGGGTTTCTAATTTGACAAGTCTTGGGGAAAGTCTGAGAATCTGCATTTTGAGTCCAACTGATTTTCATGCAGATGATCTTTGAATCATATATTAAAAAACACTGCTCTAAGGAGTAGCCTTTAAAATAATAAGTTAAAAAACTGTCTAAAGACATTTGGGAGATAAGAAACAAAATATACCTTCATTAAATAAAATGTGTAGTATAACACAATGCATCTCACAATAGTCTATTCACTTGATTTCAAGGTCTTCTGAACCCTCGTATCTTTGAATCTCTCTTGGCACTTAGCAAATTCTGCCCTTTATTATAGTTATCTCTGCACTAGTCTTAACGCCCCTCCACTACAGTAAATATTCTAAGAGGCAAGTGACTTGATCTTATCGCTCTTGTATGCTTATAGGCAGGTACATACGTCTTCCTATGGGTATGCGCTTATTAGTGAGCTGACATCTGTTGTACTACGAAATAATGGGAGGGTCTCAGATGTGACTTTCTAGACAGTTTTAATCCAGCAACAGTTTTCACCTCACTTGCTTTAACGGAAATTTATTTACTTCAGTAGTTGTCCTTCTTTTATTAAAATAAATAGAGTCCATTAGTTAGAAATGGCAACCGTGGGGATTTAGGAATATACCCCATAGTATAAAAGCTGTATGCCCTGCACCTTGCAAAGAGTATGCTGCACTTAGTACATATTTAATAAATGTTTACTGAATAAATATAAAATATGAGGTACTTCTTTATGAGATTTTGGGACTAGAACAGGGATAGCAATGATAGTGCTCAAGTAGCCAGTGATTTCTTCTAGCCATACTTGTAACCACAGTAAAATTTTTCGCAAGAATTTCTAGATAAGAACTGGTTTACCTAGATAACCTTAAGTGAGCCACATTTATCCAAGAAAAAACAAAATAGGTTAGCTACAAAGGGAAGGTAGATTTTTACTGTACCTCATCTAAAATTCCAAAGAAATTATAGGGTCTCTTAGGCCCTGGATTTGGGGTGGCATCCAAAGAGATGAAAGAATAGTTTCCAAAGGGAGTACTGTGGACATAATGGAAAGAGCCATCCTTACGTACAGCAGAATATTTCCTAAAAAATACAAGACAGGAAAGTTTTAGTGCAATCATAAAAAAATAGAATGAGTTGAAATTCCTCCCCGTATATCACACTATATTTTGCCTCCCTTTGATAATTTCCTAATCTGACAGAGAAATACATCAATTATTCACAATAAGCTGATTAAAAGAAATTTTAAAGATTTTTTTTCCCATTGTCTACAAAGATTTAGGCCAACTAATTCATAAGTAACCAAACACAAGGTCATCAAGCAAAGCAGAGAAGGAAATGGCTAGTTTAGGCAATCCACTGAACATTTAAAGAGAGATCAATCAGAATCCAGTGAAATGGTACTTATCCATCATTGAAAAATTTAGTGAGGACCTACTAAAGTACCTAGCAGAATTCTTGGAGTAGTGGGATATAAAAGGTATTTGCATCCTGAAACAAGATTATAGAGACTTAACTCACAATAAAGCCTTGCAAAGATGAAGTCATCAAGCCAGGAGAAAAATGTTAGCTAGGTCTGGGTCAGTAAATCTTCTTCAGTTCCTAAAAATACAGCTGTAACATACACGGGGTATACATTCAGTAATGAAAGTCCTCACTACCTAAGTATTAACAGTGTTCATGTGTCTGTAAGGTTGGAGAATGAAGAATAGGGGGAGAGGGTAGGTAACATAGTACACAGTGTAGGAACTCATTAGTTTTTGTTGAATAAATGTGAAGGAAGGTATAGATTGGGGACATACCTATATTATTCAAATGTCAAAACATTATAAGAAAATAGATAAGGCACATAGGGAAAAATACAAATAAACTCCTGAAACCTAATGTGCTATCGGGGAGCTATATTTCAGCCATGATAGCCATCTAAATCTATCATAAAATAAATAGATTATCACAGATAGTATAATTAAAAGTCAATTAGCTCTATTGCCTCCCTTCCTGGTATTTTTAAATTTTCTATTTTGGGAGGCACCTGGCTCAGTTAAGGAGCAACTCTTGATTTCAGCTCAGATCATGATCTCAGGGTCATAGGATCCAGCCCAGCACTGGGCTTGGCACTCAGCATCGTGTCTGCTTATCCCTTTCCCTCTGCTCCTCCCCTGGTCACATGGGCTCACGCATGTGCACACTCTCCCTCTCTGAAATAAATAAAATCTATTAAAAAAATTAAATTTTCAGGGCGCCTGGGTGACTCAGTTGGTTGAGCGTCTGCCTTTGGCTTGAGTCGTGATCCCAGGGTCCTGGGATAGAGCCCCACATCGGGTTCCCTGCTCAGCAGGGAGCCTGCTTCTCCCTCTCCCACTCCCCCTGCTTGTGTTCCCTCTCTTGCTGTCTCTCTCTGTCAAATGAATAAATAAAATCTTTAAATAAAGTAAAATAAAATAAAATATTCTATTTCAATTTTTTTTCTCAGTAAAATTTTTATTTATATTTTTCCTGCTTAATTTGTTTTCAGTTATTCTTTAGGATCTTATAATCTCACATATACTGTTTCCTTTCCTATATTTTTAACACATTAAAATCAACTATCAACCCAACTACTTGAAAATAGAGATTAAAATATATGATAGCTATTAACATTTTTTGAATTATGGATTTTGATATTCTCTGGGGGGTTCTTAAGATCAAGATTTAGCTTTAAGATTTTTTTGTTCACCCCAATTCAGTTTTCCTTTCCTTCTCTTACTGTCCTCCGTATTATTCCTTATGCTCACAAGTGAAACCATATGATAATTGACTTTCAAGAGACTATGTTCTCTGAGAAATAAACTGAGGGTTTTGGAAGGAAGGGGGGGTGGGAAGATGGGTGAGCCTGGTGATGTGGAGGGCACATATTGCATGGAGCATTGGGTGTGGTGCATAAACAATGAATCTTGGAACACTGAAGAAATTTAAAAAAATTTTTTTTTAAAAATCACAGTACCATGTTATGTAAATAAACAAATATGAGTGTTTTTTTTTAGTAGGAAAAAAAAGATTTTTTTCATTCAGTCACTCCTGGGTGACTCAGTCAGTTTAGCGTCTGCCTTCGGGTCAGGTCACGATCCCAGACTCCTAGGATTGAGTCCCACATCAGGCTCCTTGCTCAGCGGGGAGCCTGCTTCTGCCTCTGCCTGCTATTCTCCCTGCTTGTGCTCACTCTCTTGCTCTCCCTCTCTGACAAATAAATAAAATCCTTAAAAAAACTTTTTTTTTCCCTTCAGGTTGATATATCTGTAATGTCCACATTTCAGGCTGTTAAAATGCTGCTTATTAAAAATTCAGATAGAGTTTAGGTGCTCAGAAACAAAAATATAAAGGTAAGAAACCTTCAAGTGACTAATAGCTTTACCCTCCAGATAACCAGTCAGACCCAAAGTCCTGTTAATTCTTCCTTGAAAATGTTCCCTAGTTCCATTCCACAGTCACCATGAAAGATACAAATAGATAATAGAAAATGAAAGATAGTTTGTTCCAGCTCTTTGAAAAATGCCAGTGGAATTTTGATCGGGATGGCATTGAAAGTATAGATTGCTCTAGGCAGTATAGACATTTTAACAATGTTTATTCTTCTGATCCATGAGCATGAAATACTCTTAAATCTTTTTGTGTCTCCTTCAATTTCTTTCATGAGTGTTCTGTAGTTCCTTAAGTATAGATCCTTTACCTCTTTGGTTAGGTTTATTCCCAGGTATCTTATGGTTCCTGGTGCTATAGTAAATGGAATCGATTCTCTAATTTCCCTTTCTATATTTTTTGTTAGTGTATAAGAAAGCAATTGATTTTGTATCCTGCCACATTACTGAATTGCTCTAGTAGTTTGGGGGTGGAGTCTTTTGGGTTTTCCATATAAAGTATCATGTCATCTGCGAAGAGAAAGAGTTTGACTTCTCCTTTGCCAATTTGAATACCTTTTATTTCTTTTTGTTGTCTGATTGCTGTTGCTAGGCCTTCTAGTACTATGTTGAACAACAGTGGTGAGAGTGGACATCCTTGTCATGTTCCTGATCTCAAAGGGAAGGCTGTCAGCTTTTTCCCATTGAGGATGATATTCACTGTGGGTTTTTTATAAATAGATTTTATGACAATCCTAAAATTTGTATGGAACCAGAAGAGACCCTGAATTGCTAAGGAAATGTTGAAAAAAGAAAAACAAAACTGGGGGCATCACATTGCCTGATTTCAAGCTTTACTACAAAGCTGTGATCACCAAGACAGCATGGTATTGGCACAAAAACAGACACATAGACCAGTGGAACAGAGTAGAGAGCCCAGATATGGACCCGCAACTCTATGGTCAAATAATCTTTGACAAAGCAGGAAAAAATATACAGTAGAAAAAAGACAGTCTCTTCAATAAATGGTGCTGGGAAAATTGGACAACTATGGATAGAGGAATGAAACTCGACCATTCTCTTACACCATACTTCCTTCAAGACATGTCCCCAAAGGCAAAGGAAACAAAAGCGAAAATGAACTTTTGGGACTTCATCAAGATAAAAAGTTTCTGCACAGCAAAGGAAACAGTCAACAAAACAAAGAGGCAGCCCACAGAATGGGAGAAGATATTCGCAAATGACACTACAGACAAAGGGCTGATATCCAAAATCTATAAAGAACTCCTCAAACTCAACACACACGAAACAGATAATCACATCAAAAAATGGGCAGAAGATATGAACAGACACTTCTCCAAAGAAGACATACAAATGGCTAACAGACACATGAAAAAATGTTCATCATTAGCAATCAGGGAGATTCAAATCAAAACCACACTGAGATACCACCTTACACAAGTTAGAATGGCCAAAATCAACAAGACAGGAAACAACATGCGTTGGAGAGGATGTGGTGAAAGGGGAACCCTCTTGCACTGTTGGTGGGAATGCAAGTTGGTGCAGCCACTTTGGAAAACAGTGTGGAGGTTCCTTAAGAAATTAAAAATAGACCCTGCAATTGCACTACTGGGTATTTGCCCCAAAGATACAGATGTAGTGAAAAAAAGGGCCATCTATACCCCAAAGTTCATAGCAGCAATGGCCACAGTTGTCAAACTGTGGAAAGAACCAAGATGCCCTTCAACAGACAAATGGATAAAGAAGATATGGTCTATATATACAATGGAGTATTATGCCTCCATCAGAAAGGATGAATACCCAACTTTTCTATCAACATGGACGGGATTGGAAGAGATTATGCCGAGTGAAATAAGTCAAGCAGAGAGAGTGAATTATCATATGGTTTCACTTACTCGTGGAGCATAAGGAATAACACAGAGGACATTGGGAGATGGAGAGAAGTGAGTTAGGGGAAATCAGAGGGGGAGATGAGCCATGAGAGACTGTGGACTCTGAGAAACAAATTGAGGGTTTTGGAGTGGAAGGGGTTGGGGGGTTGGGTGAGCCTGGTGGTGGGTATTAAGGAGGACACGTATTGCATGGAGTAGTGGGTGAGGTGCATAAACAATGAATTTTGGAACACTGAAAAGAAATTAAATTTATTTTAATTTAAAAAAAAAGAAAATGAAAGATTTCCATCTCCGACCTTTTCCTTTCTCACATTGAAAAGGGACAACTTTGTCCTCCAAGTTATGGTGACTCTAATTATATGTTAACCAATGCTGTTTGACCTGCCACCCTCCAGCTGATGACACTGTCCCCATATCTATGGACTTTGTTAGATGGGGTATATCTCCTATACATTTCAGAAATAGCCCTTCCATATCATGCCTGGACTATTACAGGACTCCTCTATTCTACAAAACTCCAATCTCCCTGTTTTTTGCTTATTATCCCTATCTTTTTTCTTTTTTGTTGTGTGATTGCCCTTTATAAAGTATTATTTCATTATGTGACTTGTCTCCTTAGGAATCTATGCTGGATTATGAGCCATTATCCAACACATCTAAATTTCTACACTTGTCACTTAAGACCTCTGTTAACTGGCCCTAAGCTACCTACCCAATGTCATACCAGGCCTCAAAATGATCCTTTATTCTGGTGATACCAGTTTCCTTACTGTCCCTAAAAGCTCATTCTAGCTTTTAAAACTCTGGGGTTTTGCCTAAAATATACCCCTCAAAATTTCTTACTTCTCGAAATGCAATCCTTCTCTTAAGGCTGGACACAATTTTTGCTTCTTTTATAAAGTCCTAACTTGCAACTTATAGATATATAAGTTCTGGAGATCCAATGCACAGCATGATAATTATAATCAAAAGTACCATTTTATAAACTTCAAAGTCACCTAGAGACTAGATCTTAATTATTCCTACCACAAGAAAATTATAATTATGTGATGGTAATTGAGGTATTAGCTAACTCTATGGCGTCCTCATTTCGCAACATATAAATGCATCACAGGAACATGTTGTACATCTTAATCTTATACAATTTTATATGTCAGTTATATCTTAATAATAAAATAAAGTCTCCTCTATGTCTAGCCCATACTAACTTCTGCCCTTTCCGATTTCTCATAGTGATTATCATGTGTACCAAATAATGTAGCATTTCATCAGTCATCCCTTCATGTTCTTTTCTAATTGTTTCCCAAACAATTCTTATCTCCCTTAACTGGACTTCCTTGAGGGTAGAGGCCATATTTTTAAATATTAGCTCTTGTATCTCTCACGCTATCCAGCTAATGATGGGCTCTCAACAAATTCTCACTACTTGAGTGATGGTCAATGTAGGACAAAGCTGTGGAATACCCCAGAACTGGAAGTGAAACTACAACTAAAAGAACCAAACACATTGTAACTAGAGAGCTGGTTTTCTAACTCAAAGAACCTTTCATATTCATAGACTTTTTCACATTCATGGCATATAAAGAAAATTTTAATATTTCTGTGACATACTGGGATAAATGGACAAAGCAACCAGGGTGACCAACTGAGCTCCTCTCCCACTCTAGAGGCTCAGAGAATCAGTTACTCAGTATTCCTAAAATCCATAGTACTCTGGTAACAAGTTCTAATCTAAGTGACTTCTGCTACAGCATGGTGACTACAGTCAAACACACTCTGTTGTATATTTGAAAGTTGCTGAAAGTAGTCACAAGAAAAAAAAAGTTTCTTAACTATGTATGGTGATGGGTGTTAACTAAACTTATCATGGTTACCATTCCATAATACATACAACTATCAAATCATTGCATTGTATACCTAAAATGAATATAATGTTATATGTCAATTATATCCAAGTAAAAAAATTAAAATAAAAAAATGACTTCTGCTCTATATCAATGGCAGGAAAAAAGTTTGTGTGAGATATTTAAAGTATCATTAGCCAATAAAAAGCATAAAGTATATGAGATAAAAGGAATTAAAGGAAAGAAAAAGTCTTGGGAAAAAAGGAACTGAGTATGTCACACACACAAAAATTCTAAGTTACTAGAGGTTCTTCTGTTAAAAATTGTTTTCACTCAGGGCACCTAGGTGGCTCAGTCGGTTAAGCCTCTGCCTTCAGCTCAGGTCATGATCTCGGGATCCTGAAATCGAGACCCGTATTGGGCTCTCTGCTCAGTGGGAAACCTGCTTCCTCCTTTCTCTCTGCCTGCCTCTCTGCCTACTTGTGATCTCTCTCTCTCTGTCAAATAAATTTAAAAAAATCTTTAAAAACAAAAAATTTTTTCACTCATTCACTGACTTGACTGCACCCCTCTTGTACTACTTCATGGTCTGTGTTCTGTTCACTACAGTACCTGTAATAATTCTCGACACTGTCCAGACTTGGAATGTTGAATGCATCTAATTAAAAAGAAAAGAACAATGAATCACTAAATTCTACTCCTGAAACCAGTATTATACTATATGCTAACTAAATGGAATTTAAATAAAAATTTGGGGGAAGAAAAGCACATGGAAAAAAAAAAAAGAACAAACATCATCTATATTAAAAAGGAAAATAGAAACATCTTAACAACTAAAGAAAAATGACAATACTTTCAATAACACTTTAAATGGCAGACTGCCAATAAATTAGCCTGATCGTTTTTAAAACTTGGTAACAGAATTCATTTTATCTGGAAACTTATATAAGGTACTAGTATACGATAGAATAAGAAATACTTTCATATTATGTACTATTCAGAATACATCAATTTGCAGTTCTAAGACTAGATGGTGTTGCTGCTGTTTTAATCATGACTGATACATGGATCCATGCTAAGTGTTTCTAAACAGCTGATCACTTTGATAATAGGACCTAAGGCCATCTCTTCTTAAATCCTAAAGATTCAATAAGAAAGGAATTATATAATGGTAAGAGGTAAAGTAAAGGATGTTGTAGAACACTTACCTGGAAATATAAGGATTTCACAGAGCTTGATTGTCTGGTTGCAGTAACTAAAATTTCTTACCAGCTTGGAATTCTAAGAATCCACTACATTTCTAATAACTTCAGAGAATAAGCTGTTAAGTCCAATTTAGGCTAAAAGAGCTATTATTGTGTATGCAATCCTCTTACTATGTAAGAGAACAATACTGTTATAGTTAAATTTTAATAAAAACTACTTTCTTCCTATCTTAACACAATACATAAACATAAACACATACAGTAAGCATCTGTCCTTTTACAAATCAAATTAGATTATCATGAACTCCAAAGGATGAGCTCTGTTCACAACATCTAATCCCAAGAGTCTGATATTTATTACTTGAAATAAATCAGTAACTTGGCTTGAAAAACTTTTTTATTATGTACAGGCTTGCTTTTCATTACTAAAGAATTTGACCTGTACCACTAACCAGGGTCAGGAAAAAAAGGGAAATGTAAATTCAGATCTTCTTCAACTTACAATGGGGTTACATCCAGACAAATCCATTTTAAGTGGCAAATATTTAAGTAGAAAATGCATTTCATACACTGAACCTACTGATCATCATAGCTTAGCCTCACCTACGTAAAAAATGCTCAGAATGGTTACATTAGTCTATAGTTGGGCAAAATCATCTAACACAAGGTCTGTTTTATAATAAAGTGTTGAATATCTCATGCTGAAGATCTGAGAGTGAAAAACAAAATGAAAGCACAGGCACAAAATGGTTATAAGGTTAATGGCTCTTTACGCTGGCGGTCATGTCCAGCATCACCAGAGTATCATACTGCATATCACTAGCCCAGGAAAAGATAAAAATTCAAAATTCAAAATACAGTTTCTATTGAATGTGTATCACCATCATACATTGTAAAGTTGAAAAACTGTAAGTCAAGGGGTGCGTGGGTGGCTCAGTCGGTTAGTCTTCTGTCTTTGGCTCAGGTGGTGATTCCAGAGTCCCAGGACTGAGCCTTGCATTGGGCTCCTTGCTCAGGCAGGAGTCTGCTTCTCCCACTGCCACTTCCTCTGCTCATGCTCAGTCTCTCTTTGTCTCTCTCTCTCTCACTTGCTCTCCCTCTTGCTTGCTCGCTCTCTTGCTCTTAAATAAAATCTTAAAAAATATCATAAGTCAAGCCATCATAAGCTGAACCATCGTAAGTTGGGAACCAGGCTTACAGGGTATACCAGAGAAAGCTATAAGCCAGATACCCCATCTTCAATTAATAATTCCTAGCTGCTTTGTAAGAACTATTTATAAGAGAGCATTTTCTGATCAAACCAAAACTATGTATTTCACCAGACAGAATTATCTGTTTAAAATGATAGTTTTAAAAATATTCATAATTAGGCACACAGCAGCAATTAATAATCAAGTGAAGCAGATCAAGTACTTAACAACCAATAAGAAGGTCAACCTATATAAAAATAAACAAGCTTACTGTTAGGATATTTTGCTGAGATTTCCTTCCTAACACTACAATAATAATGTAAAAAATGTGAAGGGATTATCTATCTATTTCTCTCCTCATACATAGAGATTTGTTTGTAATTTTAATTTTTTTAAGTATACACAGTAAAATTCATTCACTGTAATGTACAGTTCTTTCGGTTTTGACAAATGCACAGTCATGTACCCACCACAATGGAACAGTTCTATCATCCCCCATAATTCTCTCATGATGGCTCTCTGTAGTCAGCCTATCCACCCCTCCCCCAATCCTTGGCAACCACAATCTGCTCTCCATAGTTCTGCCTTTTCTTGAATGTTACATAAATCATACAGTATATAAACTTATGGGTGGTGGCTTCTATTGGGCAAAATGTTTATCTATTGATTTATACATATGTATATATGTATGTGGTGTGAATGTATATATGTATGGACTGATTGATTTTAGGTTCCACACCCAATGTAGGGCTTGAACTCATGACTCTAGATGAAGGGTTGCATGCTCTACCAACTGAGCCAGCCAGACACCCAAAATGGTTATACTTTTAAACACCCTCCACACAGGTTTTGCTAGAGGCTTTTCTTCATGTAAAGAAGGACCATCCCAACTTTCCCCTCAAAGGCTAGAAGTGACATCTGAAGTTTTAAAATCATATAATACAGTTGTATTTCATAGTTGTGGGCTTTGGTATAACTAAACCTTGTTACAAAGTTCCCATTTTATAATCTTACATTCCAAACTGGAGAATCTGGGCTCTTAAAGGGAAAAAAATCTAGTTTTAATTATATATGGGTGTTGACTCTTACCATGATTTCCTTTAACATCAAGCCACTTGGTTTTTTCCATGACCCTTGTCTTCTTCAGAATACCCTGGTAAGTTTGCCATTCTACCTCATGCTGCCTGGATCCCAAGTGTTCCTTTGTTTTGGCATCAGTCAGGTCTCCTGTAGATTTACATAAGACTTGAATCACAATGCAAAATAAACCCAAGGGGGCTAAAAAATGTTCTCAAATGCACACCGAAGGAACAAAGATACTTAAAGTACTCAACATGTATAAGCATAACAACTTATAAGTCCATCTATGTCCAAAGCAAGCCACACAAAATAGGAATTTCGTATTTTGAAAGGACCTTATTTGCTTCTTATAGGTTAGCAAGTATCTATTTAACTTCCCGTGATATTAGAAATGGGTTCTGAAAAAAATTATCTTTAAAGAGAGCAGTACAAAATGCATCATGAAACTCTGACAAAAATGAAAACCATAAGAAATTCCAACACTCTGGGCAGATGCCTGATATCTATGACAACCATATTTTCCACACCCAAAATCAGGATATGTAATCTGACCAAGTGTTATTCTACAGCAAGAAGTGATCTGGAGGTGTTGTTGGGCAATGAAATACCAAAATTTCTGGAAAACAAAACAGACAGTTGAAATGGAGGTTTTCCATAAAATGAGGACTGAGAAATCTATCAGGAGAGGTGTTTCAGTAAGGTGGGTAGGATATGAACCCCCCAATAACAAGACAGATGCTCCTTTAGCTTTTCCTCCAACACATTTAGAGAGCAAATAGGAGTTGAAAGATTCTAGAGAACCCAAGTCAAAGAAGTACCAAAAGATGAAGAAAAATGTTCTAAGTCACTTTAAGAATTGACTAATGCTGTTTTAAAAAAGGAAAATTAGTTTTTTTTTAAAGAAGATAACTTTTGGGCATCTGGTTGGCTCAGTCAGTTAAGCCTCCCACTCTTGATTTCCTCTCAGGTCATGATCTCAGGGTCCTGAGATGGATCCCTGGTGAGCTCTGCCCTGGGCCTGGAGCCTGCTTGAGATTCTCTCTCTCCCTCTGCCCCTCCCCCAACCTCAAAAGAAAGAGAGAGAGAAGGAAGGAGGGGAGAGAGAGAAGGAAGGGAGGAAACTTTTGATTTGTGGTTAAAGGGCTTTCCCTAATTCTCAGAAATCCAGAACTATAATAACGAACGAATACAAATACAGCAGACGGTATACTAAGAAGAATCATGAGCCTTGCTTCTACTGCTTTGACAAAACCTTGCTATGGCAAGTCATTGATTGGTCTTGGATCTTGACTTAATTATGCATAGGCAAAGGAAATTACAATGTCCCATCTCCCCTACAGGAGGACTCACCTGGGGCTGGGGCTATAGTGTTCCCAACATTCCCCAGGTGAAAAGCTTTAGCCCTGGCTAGCATTCTACCATCCGGACCATAGAACAACGCGACAGCACGGCAACCCTCCCTACCTGTTGCCAGGACGAGAGCTGGTTGAATGATGCCAATAGTTTCTGAACAGAACTTCTCTAAGTCTACAGCTCTGCCTGGATCACGAAACCTGCTCAGGTGAATGTCGGATATCTGCCGAAAGCAGGTATTAAACAGAGATATCTGAGTCAGGAAGAGGCAGCACGGACAGCAGGCGACCATGCAGCTCTCTCTAGGCGGAAGGAAATGGCAAGGATATCCCGCAAGAACGAACCCCCCTCCAGGGAAGAACAGAGCCCCCAGCCGGGAGTTTGGGGCCGCGGAGGTCGCACCCTGGTGGAAAGTGCCCGCGTCTCACCGCGTGGTGACGGCTCTCCACCCACCCCTGCCCTGCTCCCGCTGCGTCACCTGCAGACCCCAGAAGATGTTGCCGGCTCCGGGGCCCGGCGCGGGGTGCGGGCTCCTGGAGGCGCGGGGCTGGGGCAGCGGTGAGGGCTGACCTGCCAACCCATAGTGCTCCAAGAGGACAGCCGCCAGCGCGGCTACCGCCAGCCCCGCAACCACCCTAATGGCCAGCACTGCAGCCATTCCGCCCGCCCGGGCGCTGCCCTTGCCGTCCCGGGCTCAGCCGGTGCTGCACCCCCGGGAGCTGCTCTAGCTGCACTTCCGGACTCTATGGTCGCGGGGGCCTAAAGCGCAGCTCGGCCGCCGCCGCCGCACCTGCACCTCGCCAGGCACCTGCTACCAGCCAGCCGCCCAAGTCTCTGGGCTGGGTTGGCAAACGGAATGCGGGTGAAGTAAAGGAAACCGAGACCCCCAGCGCCAATCAAGGTTGCCGAGGAGTGGTGGGGAAAGAACCCTGGTCCGGGAGGCGGAGGCTAAAGTCCTGGCTCCGCCTTAGTCAATCATTCCTGACCCCGGTGGGTCAGTTTCCTTACCCATAAAACGGATCTAATGAAGCCTCGCGTGCGTACTTCACAGGCTTGTGAGAATCACAGTATGTATAAGGACGCCATTTAAATTACTGTACAGATGTGACAGCTGACTCTCTCTCGGCCCTTCTTATTATTAACAACGTGTTTCCATAGGTTTTCAATAGATGTAGTACGTATGTTTTGTAAAGGTATTTTTTTCTAAACCTGATTTCTTACGCACTTGGCTATGTAATATCCCGTTGCCATTTAACAAACTAAATACTCCCTATGGGCAGTCACAGGAGAAGAATTAGATTCGGGTCCTGCCCTTAATTTATCTCTAACCATTCTGTTATTTTTGAACTTTTGGATTACTTATGTTCAGAATGTTCTGAATAAACATTCTGAATAAACATGCTGTTTTGAAAGAAAAACATTTTTATACAAATAGCACCCTTTTAAACACCTATTTGAGTTATTTTCTTGGGATATGTTGCCAATATTGAAGTTATGCCTATTTTAATTCATTAAATACTTTTTGTGTACCTTTGGAAAGCAAGACATTGATCTCAGTAGAAAATATAACGAAATCCAAGTAGCTAAAGAACCATGATTCATTATTTAGAAGCTTAGGTAGGAAAGAGAAATATACAAGTAAGTTTAATGTAAGACCAATATGCCATTTGGCACAAGAGACAACAAGATATAAAAGGCCAGAAGAGGTTTAACCAGAACAGATCCCATCTATAGGATCAGGAAAAGTTTAAGGAGGTGTCATATAGAACATGGATAGTTATTTCTGAGTGTCAGAGATTGGGGATGGGGTGGGGAGAAGCGTTTTCCACCAGGACCTAACATGAATCAAAGCATTAAGATGAGAATGTAAGACCTGTTGAGGAAACAGTGAGTACTTTGGTTTGTATGGGCCTAGAGTATACTTAGAGGAATAGTAGTAATTGAACCAGACCTTTAGTTTGAGCCACATTTTGGAAGGCCTGTATAAATGTCAAGAGTGAAGACAGATCTGGCAACAGCACAGGGAACCAACTGGACAGAGGAGAGGTATAGCAGAGACTCTGTTTGGAAGAATATTGGAATAATCCAGTGCTATGGTCTGAATGTGTCCCCACAAAAGGTGTATGTTGAAATCCTAATACTCAATGTGATGGAATTTACAGATGGGCTCTTCACTTATGAACAGAATTAGTGCCCTTATAAAAGAGACCGTAGAGAGATCCCTCACCCCTTCCACCATGTGGGGACACAGTGAGAAATCAGCAATCTGCAACCTGTAAGAGGGCTTCAGCAGAATCCAACCATTCTAGCACCCTGATCTTAGAATTCCACCCTCCAGAACTATGGGAAATATATTGTTATTTACAACCTACCCAGTCTGCAATATTTTATCTTAGCAGCCCAAACAGACTGAGACTGCAGGCAGTGGGTAACTGCAAAGTCCTGAAGAAGAAAGATGGGAGAGCGTGACACTGAGATTACAAAGGAAAGATCAGATGTAAAACAATTGTGAAGACCAAAACTACAGAATTTGACAGCTGATTGGATATTTGAGGGAAGAAAAAAAGATAGTTAAAAGCTAGTGCCAAAATTTGGAACCCAAGTGACAAAAAAATACTAAGGCTATCATATATGTGTGGAGAGCATTGTCCATATGAATAAAGTTTTTGGTTTTGTCTAATATTGCACTAGAAAAATATCTGTATGGATATCTTTAAACCAAATTTGGAAGATATGTTTGAGATGATGATTTAAAACATAGGCAATATGGCATGTATGACAGGCATTTGGAGAGGCCTTAGAACAACTTTAAAAATATGAGAATAATTTTCCAGAAATGGAAGACAATAAGAATCTGCATGATAGATGATAGGAATAGACATGCTATTAAGACATTTTGGACTGAGAAATAATGGTTTAAAGTCACAATGGCCAGGAGTCTGGATTGCAGGCACTGAACTGTAACCAAGCTGCTTCACTCACGGTGTTCATAGCAAGTCGAAACAGGAATTGTTTAATGACAGTTAATGATTCTTTAGGGAATACAGCTAATACACCACAAATCATCATACAAGGTGATTCTCAGTTCCTAACAGCCAAAGGAGAAAGGAGATTTCTTGTTATCTCATAAAGAGAGCAAGCAGCAATGCACCATCAAAGCAAAATATCCTAGAACTAAAGTCAAGGAAGAATGTATCACTTGGGCATTTCACAAACAATGGACATTGTCATCAATAGTCTTAAACTGAAAAATGTGACTCTCACAAACATGTAGAAATTATCCTCAGATTACTATTTCTTATACTAAGTTTGTTTAAAAATCCAATAATGCAGGGCGCATGGGTGGCTCAGTCAGTTAAGCATCCAACTCTTCATTTCGGCTCAGGTCATGATATTCAGATTGTGAGACTGAAGCCCTCATCAGGCTCCAGACTCAGTGCAGAGTTTGCTTTAGATTTTCTCTCTACCTCCCCTTCTGTCCCTTCCCCATCTCGCATGGACTCTCTCTTTCTCTCTCTCAAATAAATAAACCTTTTTTAAAATTCCAAAAATACGGTATGTAATAATTGTTCTGTGATGTTATTTCTGTGTAGAGCTAAAGTAATGTAATCAAAGTAGTTTTTTGTGTATGTAAGGATTTTTAAATTTCAAAATTGTGATATATAAAATATACCATCTTACCCATCTTTAAGTATATAATTTAGTGCCATTAAGTACATTCACATTGTTGTGCAACCATCATCACCATCCATCTCCTGAACTAAACTAAAATACTATACCCATTAAATACTGAAGCCTCATCCTCCCCTCCCCACTCCCTAATAAATGTTTTCACCTATGTTATAGTATGGGTCAGAATTTCCTTCTGTTTTAGGGCCAAATAATATTGCATCGTATAAATATACCACATTTTCTTTATTCATTCATCTGTGAAAGGACATGCAGATTATTTCCACTATTTGGCTCTTGTGGATGCTGTTACTATGAACATCAGTGGGTACCAGACAGTTTTTCAGCTTTTTGGGAACACTCCATTCACCCCTTAGGAAAACAAATTTGAGGAGAATTTCATCTAAGTAGTTCAGGCTCTGTATAAGGAACCTGAAACATGAGCAAAAGTAAGAAATCACAGATCAAGGAAATTCTCACACATGTCATAATATGATGAACCTTTAGAACATTATGCCAGTAAAATAAGCCGGTTGTAAAAGTACAAATACTATATGATTCCACCTATATGAGGTACTGAGAGTATTTAAATTCACATAGACAGAAAGTAGAATGGTGGCTGCCAAGGGCAATGAGAAGTTAAGGTTTAATAAATACAAATTTTCAGTGTCACAAAATGAGAAAGTTCTATAGCTGGATGGTGGTGATGGTTGCACAAGAATGTGAATGCATTTAATGCCACTGTACAGCTGTGGTTGGGCTCCCTGCTTAGCCGGGAGCCTGCTTCTCCTCCCTCTGCCCCTCCCCCAGCATGTGCTCTCTACTCTCTCTTTCTCTCTCAGATAAATAAAAAAAAATCTTTAAATAGATATGTAAAATACTAAATTAAAAAATAAATGTGGGAAGCTTGATCTTAGGTTACTATTTTTTTAAAGATTTTATTTATTTACTTGACGAGAGAGATCACAAGTAGGCAGAGAAGCAGGCAGAGAGAGAGGGGGTAGCAGGCTCCCCGCCAAGCAGAAAGCCCGATGTGGGGCTTGATCCCAGGACCCGGAGATCATGACTTGAGCCGAAGGCAGAGGCTTAACCCACTGAGTGATCCAGGTGCCCCTTAGGTTACTATTTTAAAAAAATTTTTATTTATTTATTTGAGAAAGAGTGAGAGTGAGAAAGCAGAAGCAGGGGGAGCAGCAGGCAGAGGGAGAAGCAATTCTCCACTGAGCAGGGAGCCTGACGGTGGGCTCAATCCCAAGACTCCAGGATCATGACCTGAGCTGAAGGCAGCGGCCCAACTGACTGAGCCACTCAGGCGCCCCATCTTAGGTTACTATGAAAATGATCACCATTTAGGGGCACCTAGCTGGCTCAGTCAGTAGAGCATGAGAATCTTGATCTTGGGGTTGTAAGTTTGACCCCCTGTTGAGTGTAGAGACTATTTAGAATCTTTTTTAAAAACACAATTACCATTTATATGTCATTTTATGGTTGAGTAAAAGAAACATGGACCACACAGCCACTTTGGGATGGGGCAATCATGGCAAGTTTGGATGACATCAAATCCATTCTTTACATGTGTTTAAATGTATATGATAGATGGGAAAACAGTCATAAGGTTGTAGGCTTTCACATTCCTGAGATACAAATGCTAATTTGCCATCCCTGCAATGAAGCATAAATCCAAAAGCTTTTTAAAAAAAAATGCAGAGAACTAATGCCCTCATCAAAAGTTAGAAAAAGCACCAAACTCAGAAATTAAAATTAAAAACTCCCAGAGAAGTATGTTGGTCACATTATTATTATTACTTAAGATTTCATTTTTTTAAAATTTATTTATTTGAGAGAGAGAGAGCACAAGTGGGGGAGGGGGTACGGGGAAGGGCAGAGGGTGAGAAAGAATCCTCAAGCAGACTTCCTACTGAGCAAGTCTCAATCTCAGGAGCTGGAATCATGACCTGAGCCAGAATCAAGGGTTGGCTGTTTTAACTGATTGAGCCACCCATGACACACTTATGATTTTATTTTTAAGTAATCTCTATACCCAACATGGGGACTTGAACCCATAACCCCAAGAACAAAAGCCACACACTTTGCTCCACTGGCTGAGCCACCCAGGTGCCCCCTGTTATTATTTTTTTAATATTTAAAAGTTAGCCTTTATTTCTTAAATTGATGGTGGATACACTGGTCCTCATTTTATTGTTATTCTTTAACATGTACATATGTTACATGTAACCTATAGTATTATAAAATATTTACCATAAATTCTTATAAGAAACATTTAATAAAAATGCAATAAATGCATACTTATTTTTCCATTAAAAATATGAAAAATATTTAAATGTGCACTCTATTCAACCTGGCATTTATACTTAAAATAAGTTATCAAGGAAGTATATGGATGTTTATAGGGAATTGCCAATAAGTATGTTTATTAAAGCAAGCTTATAATAGGAGAAAACTGAAAACAAACTACAGTGAATGTTCTACAGTAAGAGTCCTAGAGATAAAAACGACACAGCCATATAAGCCAATACCATGCAGTAATCTTAAAATAATTTTGAAAAAACATTAATAGTATGAAAATACACTGATAACATGTTAATGGGTATTTTATACACACACACACACACACACACACACACACACACACATACATACACACACACAGAAAAAAACCTGGAAGCATATACACCAAACTGTCAACAGTGGTTATTTTGGGATTCTGAAATTATGAGATCATAGGTTATTTATATTTTCTCCTATTTGCATATCCATATTTTCTGAGTTTTCAACAATGACAACGTAAAGAGAAAAAAGAACTTTTATTTTGCTTTGGTTGCAAAATTTTCCTATAAAAGACCAGATAGTAAGTGTTTTAGGCTTGGTGAGCCAGGTGTTTCTATTGTGACTATTCACATCTACCACTGTGCAAAAGCAGCCATAGTCAATATACAAACGAATAAGGTGGCAGCATTCCAATAAAGCTTTATTTATGGACACTGAAATTTGAAGTTTATGCATTTTAAGTGTATTATAAAATATTCTTCTTTTGACCTTTTTTCAACCATGTGAAAAATGTTAAAACTATTCTTAACTTGAAGACTATATTAAAATAGACAGCAGGGGAATGCCTGGATGACTCAGTTGGTTAAGCTGCTGCCTTCAGCTCAGGTCATGATCCCAGGGTCCTGGGATTGAGTCCCATGTCGGGCTCCTTGCTCAGCAGGGAGTCTGCTTCTCTCTCTGCCTGCTGCTCTGCCTGCTTGTGTTCTCCCCCTCTCTCTCTCTCTGACAAATAAATAAATAAAATCTTTTAAAATTAAAAAAAAAATAGACAGCAGGTGGAGTTGGGGCCATATTTTGTTCACTCCTGTTAAGGACAAGCTTTTGGGTTTTTGTTTTGTTTTGTTTTTGTTTTTGTTTTTTTAGATTTTATTTATTTATTTGACAGACATAGATCACAAGCAGGCAGAGAGGCTGGCAGAGGGGGAGAGGGGGAAACAGGCTCACTGCTGAGCAGAGAGTCCAATGCGGGGCTCGATCCCAGGACCCTAAGATCATGACCTGAGCCGAAAGCAGAGGCTTTAACCCACTGAGCCACCCAGGTGCCCCGCTTTTGGTTTTTATTGCATTGATTTCACTGGATTTCTGCTCTGGTCTTTTATATATATATATATATATATATATATATACACACACACACACATATATATACACATACATATACATACATACATATATATTTATTGTTAGTAATATTATTTATTATTTTTTTTAAAGATGTTATTTATTTATTTGACAGAGATCACAAGTAGGCAGAGAAGCAGGCAGAGAGAGATAGGAGGAAGCAGACTCTCTGCTGAGCAGAGAGCCCGATGCGGGGCTCGATCCCAGGATCCTGAGATCATGACCTGAGCCGAAGGCAGAGGCTTTAACCCACTGAGCCACCCAGGCGCCCCTATTATTATTTATTTTAAAAACAATTTTAAAGGAATAAGATGCCTGAATAGAATATACAGATGGTTGGTAGGCTGTGTTGACAGGTGCTCAAACTATCATGGGTCCAGCTTGGTTCCTCTTTCCAGAATATACTCAGATCCTGGACCAATAAATTTGTTCATGTTTATTTAATCTGTTCACCAAAGCACTTGAACCCCATACTGATGCAGCCTGCTGCAAACTGGGGCCTAAAACTCTCCACAAACTTGATGGAAGGACCCACTTTGTCTCTCTCCAAGTCAGATTTTATTCTTCTGGTAGGTTGAGCCATTTCTTGCTCAACCTACCAGAAATGAGAGCATTCACTCTCATTTTTTCTGTCATGTGCACATTTCCGTGTCCTGGCTCCTCTGTGAAGGGCATGCTTGCTGGAGTTGTATGGCTCTTGATCCACATCCCGATTCTCTCTTTCTATTTGTAGTACCTTCAACAAGTTATTTATCTATTTCTCTTCCCCGACTTTCCTCCCCCCTTTATCAGGGCTAAAATGCTCTTGTGGTCAATCACTTGCACAGATAGGGTTGTCTGACCAGCAGAGACTTTAAATGAAACCTCTGGATTCAGGGCAGAGGATGAACCCAATATCCAGGTCTATATGGATCCCTAATCCAGGTCTGACTCAAGTTGAACCAGCAATCTGAGTTTCACTCCAGATATGACTCCCTAAGTATGGATATCCTTCTTTTTAAATAAGGAAGCCAAATAAGGTTGGTTAAAGCCAACCCCAGAAATGTAATCTCTGAACCCAGGATTGATTCTCCTAAAACTGGTGCTGAAGCGTGGGGCACCTGGGTGGCTCAGTTGTTAAGCGTCTGCCTTTGGCTCAGGTCATGATCCCGGGGTCCTGAGATCGAGCCCCACATCGGGCTCCCTGCTCTATGGGAAGCCTGCTTCTCCCTCTCCCACTCCCTCTGCTTGTGCTCTCTCTCTGTCAAACTAATAAATAAAATTGTAAGAAAAAAAAGTTAAAAAAAAAAAAAAACTGGTGCTGAAGCGTCCAGTCCTGACTACTTTATCACAGTCCCAGGAATTTTCCAGTTCTAACAAGGGTTGATCTCCCCACAACTGTAGGAATGACCTTTGTCCGAGACTGAAAACTTCTGTTCTAATGAAGACCATCACATCGCCTCTCCATTCTGGACCCTAAAGAGCTTAATGATCCCTGCTTCTCAGCTCAGTATGGGAGCCTTTTTCTTCAAGTATGATCTGCCCCCACATGGGATTGCTATAGTCCATAGACTTCCTGAGAGGACCTGAGAGCCCCAGGCTCTTTTCTTAGCTCAGAAACCAGCACTCTTGGAATAGCAACTTACAAATAGCAGAAGTAGAACTGAGTCATAAGAGGAGGACGGTGGTATCATTCTCTATTTTTTTTCTCTTTTGTTTTCTTCTTCTTTAAAATGTGTATCTTTTAGAAAGTACAGAATTCAGTTAGGCTTCATATTGTTTTGTTTTCTAAACTAATCATGTAATAGTAAGTATCCTCCTGTCTGAAGGGTCTTGGGTTAACTTTTCCACCGAAATGCCCCCAAACAGCTGATATCAAAGATCCATAAAGAGCTCCTCAAACTCAACACACACAAAACAGATAATCACGTCCAAAAATGGGCAGAAGACATGAACAGACACTTCTCCAAAGAAGACATACAAATGGCTAACAGACACATGAAAAAATGTTCATCATCATTAGCCATCAGGGAGATTCAAATCAAAACCACATTGAGATACCACCTTACACCAGTTAGAATGGCCAAATTCAACAAGACAGGAAACAACATGTGTTGGAGAGGATGTGGAGAAAGGGGGACCCTCTTACACGTTGGTGGAAATGCAAGTCGGTGCAGCCACTTTGGAAAACAGTGTGGAGGTTCCTTAAGAAATTAAAAATAGACCCTGCAATTGCACTACTGGGTATTTGCCCCAAAGATACAGATGTAGTGGAAAAAAAGGGCTATCTGTACCCCCAATGTTCATAGCAGCAATGGCCACAGTTGCCAAACTGTGGAAAGAACCAAGATGCCCTTCAACAGACAAATGGATAAAGAAGATATGGTCTATATATACAATGGAGTATTATGCCTCCATCAGAAAGGATGAATACCCAACTTTTCTATCAAATGGACGGGATTGGAAGAGATTATGCCAAGTGAAATAAGTCAAGCAGAGAGAGTGAATTATCATATGGTTTCACTTACTTATGGAGCATAAGGAATAATACGGAGGACATTGGGAAATGGAGAGGAAGTGAGTTAGGGGAAATCAGAGGGGAGATGAGCCATGAGAGACTGTGGATTCTGAGAAACAAACTGAGGGTTTTGGAGTGGAAGGGGTTGGGGGGTTGGGTGAGCCTGGTGGTGGGTATTAAGGAGGGCACGTATTACATGGAGCATAAACAATGAATTCTGGAACACTGAAAAAAAAATTTATAAAAATACCCCAAAACAAATAAGCTAAGCAATAAACATTCACCATACCATGAATGCCTTTTCAAATTTGCAGAGGTACACTGAACTGTCTCTGAACATGCTTCATTTTTTTTTTAAGATTTTATTTATTTATTTGACACAGAGAGACAGCAAGAGAGGGAACACAAGCAGGAGGAGTGGGAGAGGGAGAAGGAGGCTTCCTGCTGAGCAGGGAACAGATGCGGGGCTCAATCCCAGGACTCTGGGATTATGACCTAAGATGAAGGCAGATGTTTAATGGCTGAGCCACCCAGGCGCCCCGAAATGCTTCATTTTTATAATCAAGTTGCTGCCATTTAAAAAACATGCTCAAGGGCTTCCCAATAGCTCTATTTCCAACAGGCCAAAGATTATGCAAAATGAAAAACAGTCTTTAGTGTTAAAAAGGAAGTATTTTTTGACAAAGAATGTGCCAGGTCCAATTGAGATAATCTTGTAACTCAGTGAATTGGACAAATAAAAGGCTAAGAATTGCCACACATGTAAATGAAAGAATAATTAATATATATGTATGTATATATTCAGCATCTAGGTTGAACTGAGGTTTCTTTTTGTAAAAGTTGTCAAATTATTTTTGCAGTTTTAGCAAGATTATATCCCAGTTTCCTGTTATTCTTTCATTTCCAGTGCAATGAAATCACAGAGGGAACAATTTTGCATGCTGGAAAATGAGAGAATCAGAGAACTTTTCAGGGGAAGTCATGTATAAACTGAACTCTAAAAAATAACAGAAATCCCTTTATAAAAGGAGGTGTTGTGGTTGGAGAGGGGGCATTCTAGGCCAAGGGACTAACCTATGCAAACCCACAGAAGGATGAGATTGAATGGGAAATACGGGAAAAACGGTATGGATAGTTTAAGGTGAGGGGTGGCAAGGGAGATTAGACTAGCAAAAAGTGTTTCAAGCTGGATTAAGAAGCGCTTTGGATGCCATGTTCAAGAATTATGTTATTTAGAAAAGGGAGTCACATGACTAGATTTATATTTGCAAATAATTCTGGCAGAAAAACAAGTGATGAATATGAGCAAGAGAGTGGAAATAGGGAGATCAGATGAAAGGTTACTCTCCTCTAATCTGGATGAGGATTATCAAGGATTTGTACCAGACAGGTGGAATCATGTATGCACTACTATCATCCACATAAGAAAATATCCCAGAGAAAGAAGTCTATTAAAATAGAATCACTGAGGGTTTCTCAACTCTGATTGCTCATTAAAAACACTTGAGAGAGTTTTTTTTTTTAATGGCTATTCAGGTCTCATTCCTTTTTAATTAAATCAGAATCATTAGAGTGAGACCTGGTGTTGGAATTTTTAAAAAGTTCTCAGGTGAGCCTAACATGTGACCAGGGTTAAAAACCTCCAGCACAGGGGCGCCTGGGTGGCTTGGTGGGTTAAGCCTCTGCCTTCAGCTCAGGTCATGATCTCAGGGTCCTGGGATCGAGCCCCACATCGGGCTCTCTGCTCAGAGCCTGCTTCCCCCTCTCTCTCCGCCTGCCTCTCTGCCTACTTGTGATCTGTCTGCCAAATAAATAAATAAAACCTAAAAAAAAAAAAAAAACCTCCAGCACAATTCATAAATGAAGAGTGTAAGGAAAAGAGCTCTGAGTATGGCTGTCCCAACTGTGTTATTCTGGGGCTTTGATAAAACTAATTAATGTATATTAGCTGTTGATGATACTTCGAACAGTAAAATGACACCTGAAAAATGACCTGTCAACTTACAAAAGTTACTGTGAGCTGATGCTAATTTAAAAAGAAATATGTATTTGCAGAAGAATCAAAGAAATTCATAATCCTCTTCTAAAGCAGGTCAAGCCACACCTTGGTCTAGATCAGAAAAGAGCAATGCTAATTCATAAGTTTGTATCTATTTTATCTTGTTCGGGCCCTATGAAATGTCTAATATAAGCACGCTAGGATGTTAAATGTGTGCCCGATACCTGATATTTTTGTTGGTTTAATAATAAAAATTTATATTACAACGTATAAAGTGGTAAAAGAGACTAAAATTTTTTATCGGAGGTAGGACAGTGAAGTGGTTAAAGACACACATTTGGAAGCCATATAGACCTAGGTCTTGAATCCAGGTTTTGTCACTTAGTAATTGTGGGTTTGAACAAGCAGTCTCACTCATTCAAGCTATAACTTCCTTTCTGTGCAATAGTGATAACAGGAACAACATCATAAAATTGTTTCCAGAGGGGCACCTGGGTGGCTCAATTGGTTAAGTGACTGCCTTCAGCTCGGGTCGTGATCCCAGGGTCTTGGGATCAAGCCCCGAATCGGGCTCCCAGCTCAGTGGGGAGCCTGCTTCTCTCTCTCCCTCTGCTGCTCTGCCTGCTTGTGCTCTCTCGCTCTGACAAATAAATAAAGAAAATCCTTAAAAAAAAAAGATTGTTTCCAGAGTTATACTTTAAAATGCATCTAAAGTCTTTAACATAGTAGCTGACTTCTAAGTATGTGTCTTGGCTCCTGCACTCAAAGAACTAACAAATTAGAGAAGGAATTAAGTTGGGCCATGAAAACCTGTGACACAAGGCAGCATTATAGGTTAAAAACAGTACTTTAATGGTTACATCAGATAGGATCCTAACAGCTTCAGATAATAAAAACCATCTTTAACTGTCTTGAGAAAAAAGCATATCTACTGAAAGGCTATCAGAGACTCAAAGATTCTGCAAGAAGCTAGGGACAGGCTTAGAAAAAAAAAAAAAGCAGAAACCCAAGGAACTGCCATGGACCAAGAAGCAGGAGGCCAATGGTTTCTTAACAAGAATAGTCAGAATAGACATTGCTGCTTGAGGATACCAACCAGGCATGAATTCTAAACACATGTTTGGGAACATTGTCTCCCTCCAACAAGACCTCCTACAATGGAAAGACCTCCTGCACCAGATGGAGAAAGTGCCAACAGATGTAGGACAATCAGGAAACAAAACAAAAACAATGTCCATCTTGAACACTAACAGGCATTGTCCTGCACAATGCCAGTCATTGAGGGCTTTAGATAGAGTCTCATTAATCTTTACAACTATCATATGAGGAAAATAGTCTTATTACCACAACTATTTTGTAGATGAGGAAACCAAGTCTCAGAGAGGTTAATTTGCTTAAGGTCACACAACCAGCAAGTGGCAAAAAAAGAAATTCAAATCCAGAAAGTTCAGTTCTAGACACTAGGTATATAGCTACTAGTTCCTCCAAGAGGAAGGAAAGATCCAACCACATCTGGCTAGATCACAGAAGATATTATCATGGAGGACTTTTGAGCTTTAGAAACTATCTATCTGTCCATTCAACCATCCATCCATTCAAATACCCATCCAGGTATTTGGTATTTTATCTATTTTAAAAAATAGGCAGTAAAATTTTTTTACATAGGTCACCAGGGTGGCTCAGTCAGTTAAGCATCTGCCTTCTGCTCAGGTCATTATCTCAGGGTCCTGGGATACAGCCCCATGTTGGGTTCCCTGCTCAGCAGGAAGTCTGCTTCTCCCTCTCCCTCTGCCCCTCCCCTTGCTTGTGCTCTCGGGCTATCTTTCTGTTTCTGAGATAAATAAATTAAAATAAACCTAAATAAATTTTTACACAAGTAATAAGTACTTGTTAGAGGAAGAATTAGAAGATACCAGTTAAGGAGAAAGTAAAAAATTAAAATTTCCATATTTTTGCAATCCAAGGATAACCATATGTTGGTGACTAGTATTCTTCATTGAATACATAGGTGCATTTTTTTTTTTTTTTTTTTTTTTTTTGGTCTTACAAAAATAGACTCATACGGTTTTAGGAACTTGCTTTTTCCACCTAACAATATATAGTGAATATCTTCTCAAGTTAATAAAAATGTCTCTACAACAATAGCTTTTAAGTTGTATGGTCTCAGGGCGCCTGGGTGGCTCAGTGGGTTAAAACCTCTGCCTTTGGCTCGGGTCATGATCCCAGGGTCCTGGAATCAAGCCCTGCATCGGGCTCTCTGCTCAGCAGGGAGCCTGCTTCCCCACCTCTCTCTCTCTCTCTGCTTGCCTCTCTGCCTGCTTGTGATCTCTGTCAAATAAATAAATAAAATCTTAAAAAAAATAAATTGTATGGTCTCAGGATCCTTTTATATGCTTAAATATTGGGGACCTTAAAGATCTTCTGTTTATGTAGGTTTTATCTATTGATATTTACATTAGAAACTAAAACTGAGAAAAATTTTAAATGATCTTTTAATTTGCTCAAAATAACAATTATCAACCCAATACATGTTAACATAAACATTTTTAATGAAAAATAAGTTTCCAAAAAAACAAAAAAAGAATTATTAAAAGGCATGGCAATGGGGGCACCTGGGTGGCTCAGTCATTGGGTGTCTGCCTTCAGCTCAGGTCATGATCCCAGTGTCCTAGGATCGAGCCCCACATTGGGCTCCCTGCTTGGTGGGAAGCCTGCTTCTCCCTCTCCCACTTCCCCTCCTTGTATTTCCTCTCTCACTGTCTCTCTCTCTCTCAAATAAATAAATAAAATCTTTTAAAAAAAAGTATGGCAATGTTTTACATTTTTTGAAATCTCTGTAACAGAAGACAGCTGGTTTCTCATAGCTACTTCTGTATTCAATGTATTGTGATATGTTGTTTTGGTTGAAATATATAAGAAAAATTGGCCTCACACAGATACATAGTTGGAAAGGGGAGGAATATTTTAATGGTGTTTTCATATAATTGTGGATATGCTTTGAAACTGCAGCAGAACTGGGAAAACAGTAAAAGCTTAAAGATCAATTCAATGTGTAATCTAAAAGTATATTAATTAAATTTTGTACTCCGTTAACATTAAATTATTTTGGTCTATTTAGCAATGCGAAGAGATCTTTCACCCATACTTTATAGTATCTCCATTTGTCATATAGAAAATATCTGTTCAATGAGTTATACAGATCTTCCAAATGTCAATGTATTTCATAATACATTATTTAAAAAATCACACATTAATATGACCAATTTCCTTGGGACTTTGTCAAACTCATAGTGGCAGATATGTTCTCTACAGAATGTTCCTTGAAAGCTCTAATCGTAAAAATGGACAACAAAAACTGTTTTCCTTGAAGAGAAAGACTTTCTTGTTCATATTTGAGAAAATGCCTGTCAAATACCTAAGTCTGAATAACCCTGCATATCTATTATATTTTTTATAAAGCTTTTATTAGTCAAGTAAGTTCATTGTTCAAATTTTGCTAACACAAACTTGATATGATGAAATTTTCATAAGTAATGTACACATAATTGTTGAGAACAAGTGAATTAAATAGATGTAAGTAGTGTTAGGATTTTTTCCTTTGGTGCCTGTGGTTCTTGGTCACTTTGCTTTGAAGAATGAAGAGGTAGGCAGAGTGGTGGGCAGCAATGCAAGGTCTATTGAGTGATAATGAAGCAAAGTTTGAGTGATAGTACCAAGCGCCCAAAGTGGGAGGGGACCTGAAAGAGTTGCCTGTTACTTATTCTTGTAAGTGAATGTGATATTCCACATAAAAATGGCCGGTTCACCTAGCAACTCAAGTACTTCTCCTCAAGTCAACTATCATACTTTTATACACAGAAGAAAAGGTTTATGTATGCTTCTCATTTCATCATATAGAACATTTAAAAGACTCTCAGGTTGAGATTTAATATATTTTTACTGCTTCATCAAAGACATCGGGAAAAATGCTTTAAATTCTTTCTTTCCCCCCCTTAACTGCAAGAGCGTGGTGGTCAAGAAATGACTTCTAGATCACTTTGGTGATTTGTTGAATTTGATGCCCCTGCTTTTATTTTATGCTAAGGGGCCAGCAGTTTCACCCACTATTTCTTCTGCAGCAGTTAGTACAAATACCACATGGTAAAAAACAAACAAACAAACAAACAAAACAAAAAACACAAATAACTCCTTTGTTTATGACCATAAAAATTTTCACCTCACGAACTTCCTAAATTTTGGTAATGCTCAGAGAGTCTGTGGACCACACTTTGAGAATCAATGCTCTACAACATTTTTAATGGCTGTAGAAAAATTACATTTTATGAGTGACCACAGTTTATTTAGCCAGTGTCCTTTATTGAGGATATTTGAGTATTTTTAATTTTTCTCCATTACCAGTAATGACGTAGTTTAAACTTCATTTGCATCCTGAATTATATCTTTAGGATACAGCCTTAAAAATGGAATAAATGGGGGTGCCTGGGTGGCTCAGTGGTTAAAGCCTCTGCCTTCGGCTCAGGTCATGATCTCAGGGGCCTGTGATCGAGTCCCGCATTGGGCTCTCTGCTCGGCGGGGAGCCTGCCTCCTCCTCCTCTCTCTCTCTGCCTGCCTCTCTGCCTACTTGTGATCTGTCTGTCAAATAAAAAAAAAAAAAATCTTAAAAAAAAAAATGGAATAAATGGGCCAACAGAAAGCATTTAAGAAAAAACGGCTTCTGAATATTGTCTTCCTATAGGTTTACTAATGTACACGTGTATTTTATATAACAATGAGTATCCTTTCAGCTTACCAACATGGTGGTTATTTTTTTCTTAGGATTTTATTGGAGAGAGAGAGAGATCGTGCACTAGATGGGGGAGAGTCAGAGGGAGAAGCCAATTCCCTGCTGAGCAGGGAGAGGGTTGCAAGGCTCCATCCCAAGACCCCTGGATCAGGACCTGAGCCAAAGGCAGACTCTCCACCCACTGAGCCACCCAGGCGCCCCATGGTGGTTATTTTTAAGTAAAAACAAAACCTGACCAAATTTACAGCAAAAAAAAGGAACCTCATTTTAGTTTGCATTTATCTGCTTATTAGTTAGGTTTTTTTCATGTTTATAAAAGTTAGTGAGTTGCATATTTACGTATTTTGCCCATTTTTCTATTGATACAGTCTTCTTTGGGATTGGTCTGTCATGAATGTTGCAGACATTTCTTCCGAATTTTTATTTACTTTTTAACTTTGTATAGTTTATTTTTGTATATATTTTAATTTTGATTAAATTATCTATCAGTCTTTTTATATTTTCTGCCTTTGGTGTCATGCTTTAGTTAAAAAGCCTCCTCCAAAAAAACAAAAAAATAAACAAAAAAGGCTCCTCCATGCCAATATTATACAAATATTTACTTATTTTTTTGTAGTTAACTCTTCAGTTCATTAAGAATTATTTTTATACGCATAATTTGAGGTACAGATTAATCTCTTCCCAATAGTTAACCTTTAATTCCTTTAAGAATGTTAGATTTATCGTTATTTTCCCTTTTGTTAAAAATATACTATTAAATTGGTTTGTAAACAATTTAAAATTTAAAACAATACAGATCAATCTAAAGTAGTTCTTGACCAACTTTTTCCTCAGAGTTATTATTAGTTTGCTCTTTTCCTTTTCAGACTTTTCCCTTCACATTTCAAAGCACACAACTGCAAATAATAGTTTGCGGCAACTTGGGTTCCTTCCCCTCATTTAACTCATCCTTATTTTTCCACGATGGCCTACCTTGTTCCTTTTGACACCAACGCATGGTGTTCCATAATGAGCATGACCATGTTACATTTTGTTTTCCCTCTACCTATGCAAGACTACAAGGTTTCAATTTTTAATATTCACCACCTCTCCTCAAAGCGGCTGGGGCCTGAGCTTTCTTGTGCGCAAGCGCAAGTGGCCAAGGTCTACATTCCTAAACATGGAATAGCTTTGAGTATTTTTTTTTTTCATTTTGTGGGTTCTAAGGAACCATTACGGGTACTTAGGGCGACAAACGCCCCAGAACAACACAACCCGGCCTGAACGAGACGCAGACTAGGTTCTCAGCCCCTGACAGTCTTCCTCCTTCCAAAATGGACGCTGAATTTATTTTTTACCTCGCAGATGCAACAGTTCACAGCAACGAAACCAGATGCACAACCATTCAGGCACCGGGGATTACAACTAAGAAATTCGGGGAAGAAAAACCTTCAGCCGTACCGGCCGTGACGCTTGCTTCCGGGAAGCGGACCGGAAGCCACTCCTCGATTCTGCGTCAAACCCGACTTCAGGGGCCGTCGTAAAAGTGTCGCCCCTCGTTTCTTGGACGGGCCACAGGTTTCCGCTCGTCTCCGGCCGGGGGTCTGGAACTGCGGGTGTCAGTTTCCCTCAAGATGGCGGACGAGGAGGCCGGGGGTGCGGAGAGGATGGAAGTCAGTACGGAGTTGCCCCAGACCCCTCAGCTCCTGGCATCTGTAAGTCCTTGTAGGCAAGTTCCTTTTGTCCCCCCCAGTCCCTCCCTACCGCGCTCTGGAGGATGTCGGGCTTCACCCCTTATGGCGGCTCTGGGGAGGGGGAGTCGTATGGATTGATCTGGAAAGAAACCGTCGAATAAAAGTTAGTCATTACCCACATTCCTGTCGACTAAGTCTACGGAGTATAATGATTCTGTCATATATTAGTCGTGACGAGTTCAAGCTTGTCTCTATCCTTTAGTAGAAAGAACTGGTGATGTTATTAGATGGCCTGGTGTGGGGGCTAAGGCGGGATTAGAGGAAAAGCCATTTTCGCATAGACGCAGTGCCAACCCCTCTTGATGACAGGAATCCAGGACGCTGCACCTAATGTTATATTGCTTAGCTGGCTGGGTGGGGCCTGATAATGGCAGGGAATACTGCCACTGTCAACTCGTCAAGATAAGGGGTGTAGGAATTGTAGTGTCTCATTCTGGTGTCTTGAGAACCCCAAGCCTAATCCCTCAATGGAGAAACCCGTCATCTGTCCCTTCTTGTTAAAGGTGAAGAAAAAAACCTCCAGACATTTTGAATCAAAGCAGTACTATTAATTAATATAGCAGTCTATACTTTGCCCTTGTATTTTGAAAGAATGGGAAGGCAGAGACAGTGAGCAAATTTGAGTCTATAGTCTGGCCCCAGGGAGAAAGCAGATGAGGAGGATAAGAGCTAGGGGGCAATATTGGGGAATGTTCTGGATGTCTCTGGGCATCTAGTGGGGAGATATGCAGGAAATACTCAAATACTGATCCGTGCATGGTATTGTTTTATCACTTTGTCTTTATTGCTGTATATAGAAAAGTGTGGGATATACACCTCTTTCTGAAGTATTTTGGTTTGTAGTTTTAATAAATGCATTTTTGGACTGTTTTAATCATTGTTCAGCATTGTTTTATGAGAGAATAAAGTGAGCTACAGAATTAAGAATCCACCCCAGGGACTGGGGGAGACTGTCTGGGAGATAGAAACCAGGTAGGGAGGGAGTTGGAATAAGGGTTTGGCCATAACTAGAGCAATTGCTTGCAACCATCTTCTATCTCATATAGCAGTTAAACCTCGCTTCACTGCCGGTATTGAAGTAGGAAAGCATCTGTTTGAAATGAGAAGGTAGGGAAAATTGAGAAGCACCTGAAACATCTGGTTTTAATGGTAGTTTGTGTGTTCTACATCTTAGAAGCAGTACAGAAATTGTGTGGATAGAAGTGTTACTGTAATTTTGTATTGCCAAAAATGACTAGTGCTTATTTAAAGCTTTGATATATTAATTCCTTCCAGGTGGTTAAGTAAAACCTCATCAGTCTAGACTCTGCTTATTTTTAATTGGACATAATGGTACAGATATCAAGGTAGAATTAGGTTGCAAACTCTTTACTTCAAGAAATACTAGATTTCTTGGGGCAAGGCTGTAGGTTTTACAAAGTAGTGGATAGATGCCAAGAGAAATGGAATAGCCCGAGGGAACTCGCAGTTTTGTGACACAGATAAGACAAATGCTCAAAGAATTTAATACAAGATAGGGTGATATAAGTGGATGAAGACCTGTGACAGGCCTCATGATCACTTTTTTGGCAGATTGCTCTATCTACTTGAGGATTCCAGATATGTCTTTATGTTCCTTTTCTTTTTAAAGCTACTGTCCTCAATTTTATTCTGACAGTGGAGTGGCATACTGGCTTTCCAGTTCACTACTTCTTTGCTGTTAAGTAAAACAAGCTCAGAGATTTTTTAACATTTGAATGATTTGTATTTTAAATCACCATTGGGAAGCAGGGAAAACAAAAATAATAAATATGGGACAGTTACAACATTTTAGAAATCTTACCAACTCCATTAGAGCCTTACTCTTGGTTGTACTTTCCATTATCCTTAAATCAAACTTTCTTCTTAAACCCCAGATTATTCCTCTGCAATACTGCTATCAAAAACATGAAGGCTGTCAAATTCCCAATATCACCTAACATGCAATTAAGGTGAAATAATAGGTCTGAATTACTGGACATTTATAAAAGTCATTGCTTAAGAATCATTAGGAGTTGATTTTGTAGGTCTAGGGTGGGGAATTTTCACAAGCATGCCCCGCTGATTCTGAAGTCCTGGTCTGTGAGCCACACTTTGAGTAAGACTTAGCTTAGACATTTGGAAATTCTCAATACAGAGTTGACGGTTGAGATTGTGGGAATGGTGAAGATCTTTGAGGAGAAAATTGTGTGTGTGTGTGTGTGTGTGTGTGTGTGTGTGTGTGTATGCACACATGATCACATACACACAAGTTCAGACACAGAGGGAGAGAGGGAAGGAAGAGAGGGAGAAGGACTGGGGACAGGGATGATTGAATTTCAGGAATAGGAGATGGAGAAAGGACCAGAGAAGGACCTAGAAAGGTAGCAGCCAGGCAAGTAGGTGAGAGTAGTATGATGCCATAGGGTCTAGTTTCTAGGAGAGGGTGGTTTAATGGGTCAAGAAGGTAAGGACTGAGAAAAACTGGGAATTCAGAGAGTACGTGGGGTGGTCTGACAGAACTTTTGCCTTCTGTCTACTTTGACTGGGTTTTCTTTCCTCAGTCAGTCTCAGAAGGTGTCTCCTGGCTTAGCACTTTCTTTTTCCTGTCTATGCCGTCTGCCTATGTGATTTCATCCAGTTCTGTGGCTTTAAATACTGTTAGTATGCATTCTGTTCCCAAATTTACATCTCCAGGTCATCTCACTTCTGAACTTAACGATTCACAAATCCAACTACTTGCCTACTTGATATAGCCACTTGGATGTCTGATAAGTGTTTGAAACAGGGGGAGCAATTAGGGAGTTACTGCTATAATCTAAGCCTTAGCTGATGGTGGTTTGTTCTAGAGAGACATCACTAGAGATACAGAGAAGTGGATAGATTTGAGAGAGATTTTGCAGGTATGGTAGAAGCAAAAAGGTTTGCTAATGGATTAGGCATGAGGATAAAAGGGAAGAAGCAAATGACATCTGGATCCTCAGTTTTTGGTTTAAGCATTCATGGCCATGGTTGTGTCATATTCTGAGAGAAAGAGCCAGGTTTGGAGAGGGGAAAGAAGGGAGGCTGATCAAGAATTTTCTTATCCCTGTCTCTGACGCTTCCATAATAGCTCTTGAACACAAACAACTCTGTCTCCACTCCACCTCTCTAGTCCTAGCCACCATCTGTTGCCTAGGCAACTGGAATGGCCTCTTAACTGGTCTCTTTGCTTACATTTCTGCCCTCTTCCAGTTTATTTTCCACAGATCAACCAGAGTAATCTTTTTAAAACTAATTCAGATCATGTCAGCCTCCTGCCTAAATCCTTCAGTGACTTCCCATTTTACTTAGAATAAAATCTAAACTCATTACAGGTCTTTCAAGATCCTGCATGATCTGGCTCCTGCATTTCCCCCTCATTTCCTTTTATTTCTTGTCATTTACTGTTAGCCACATTGGCCTGTTAGTTTCTAAAACAAGCACAAGATCTGTCTTGCTCTAGGGCCTGTGCCTTTGCTTGCTGTTCTTTTTCCCAAGAGTGTTTTTCCTCTGCTTTTTCTTGATGCTTACCCAGTCTAAAAGATGGGTTCTTCTTATCCTTCTGTGTGTAAGCACCCTGTTTATTTCCTTTATTGTACTTATTACAATCTGTAATTACTTTGTTGTCTTTATTATTTAAATATCTGTCTTTCCTACCAGAATGCAAGCTCTGTGAAGCCAATGATCATGTCTGACTTGTCCATTGATATATCCCAGTATGTGTTTGAAATAGTAGACATTTATGTACTCTTAATGAATAACTGAGAATCAACATTAGGGATTTATTTTAACAAGATTGGTGGTGATTGGGGGAAGGAGTTGTGGAGGGAGGATGGGAAGAGAAATGAGGAGGCATACTAGGGTAGTAGCTAACATTTGGGGTCTAGGCTGAAGGTGGGGTATAGGAAAAGCCAAAATAGGAATTCTGTGGAGAATTGGTGGGATCTGAGTTATTAAAAGTTATGATGTTGACATAAATGGAAGAACTGAACATTATGGTCCGTAAGGGCTTTTGGAGTTTGAGAACATGGAGGCACATCAGATTTTGTGATGATAGAGCTGGTTAGAGGAGCCTCTGTGCATTCCTGGAGCACCCTTTTCATATTCCTGTTATACACAGCATGTCTCAGGCTGTCCTGAGCATTACCTGTTTGCTGTCTGTCTTTCTAGACAATAAACTCCTTGAGCATGAGCTGTTCTTGTTCATACTTGTATCTCCAGTACCTAACACATTGTTTCAGAATTTTTATTGAATGCATGCATGAATGAGTGAATGAGAAGACAATAACCGAGGTGGAGTGCAGGTGAAGGTAATAGGAGTTGAGGAGGTTAAGAGAAAATGAGGCTGAAAGGTTTAAAATTGAAAGGGGAATTAAAAAAAAATTAACATTATCAAGTTAGATTTAAGTACAATAAAATTCTTCCATTTTAAGTGTTTTGGTTGATGAGTTTTGATGAATGTATACACCTGTGTAACTATTACTAAATCGGGGTACAGAACATTTCCATAACTCCCAAAGGTATATTGTCTCCAAATGGGATTTTGGGTTTTTTTTTAAGTTTAATATTAATAATAATCATGCAATAATCATGAAAATCAAGGAAAAATTTGTCTACAATCTCATGTGTACTGGATCTTTAAAAGATAAAAATTTATTTTGGTAGTTGATCTTAAAATACTGAGATGGGGCACCTGGTTGGCTTAGTTGATGGAGCATGTGACTCTTGATCTCAGGGTTGTGAGTTCGAACCTCATGTTGGGTGTACAGATTACTTAAAAAAATGAAAATCTTTAAAAAATGAGTAAAATACTAAGATACAAAAGAAGGAATATGAAGTTATATATTATTTTCAGTAGTGGTGCTATTTCTTAGAAATTGCAATCTATATCATTTTAGGCCAGAGCACAGCTTTCTGTACCAAAGACACACTTATAATGAGAAAACTAGGATGGAAAACCAAGGTCTTTTGAGTCCTGACTGAAGTGCTTTGTCACCAGATCATAGCAGAGCCTAGTGTGTGTTGTTTTTTCATCATTATCTCCTAATTTCTGTTATGGACAGCTAAGGAAAATTCTGATTTTCAGTATCAGACTCTATAGCCTTAATTATGAAGTTGAGGTGTAAAATTGCAGATTACAGTGATAGATTCAATCCCACTACCTTTAGTAGTCTAGGGAAGAATAGTAATTTAGTGTGGATAAGCTGGTGCTGAAGATGGACTGCTTTTGTTTAATAACAGACATTGTCCTGCAAATAAAGAGGTTTTTGTCTTCAATACTGCATGTGGAGACTGTGGGTTGATATGTGTGTAAATCAGTGGTGCAGGATGAACCAATGCAGTGTCCTGACCATTCTCTCTTCATGTGTGCTGGCCTTGAGGGTTATCTCAGATTTCCCTTGCAATCATTTTACCCATTTCTCTACAGGTGCTAATTGTACACTGTGCTCTGTGAAAGTTTTCTTTAAGCTTTTAACTCATTGCCTCAGGTGACTTAAGACAAAATATTAAAACTCTGTAGTCCCAGGTGATTTACTGTGAACTCCTTCATGTTCTTTTAAGGTATTCTGAGTTAACATGCCTCCTGTTGAAGAAACAATTGTTATTTGATGAGTTTGGTTTTTTAAAAGCATTTGGTACAGCTTTTTTTTTTTCGATGTTAAGTTGTACCCTGTAATACGCTAAGTGCTTATAGAAATATGCTGTACTAAAGAAATGTTACCAAATGACTCTAGGAGAGTTATTGTGTTTCCCTAAGTGCCTACTTGCTATCTGGGAGTGATATAGGACCAGTCCAGGATGGAGTCTGTTGTTAATCACTTGACTATAATAATTCTCCTTCTAATAGTTTACTTAATGCCATTCTTCAGAACAAAGTCTATTTGACCTGTTTGGAGGAGTGGGGCTTAACCACTTGACTGTGTCTTTATGGATTACTTTTAAAAATCCCTTTGAACTCTTGGTATTTATGGGTAAGCTAGAATGACTTGGGAACAGGAAGAAAAACCTGTTAATTTATCCATTTATTTTTATATGCACACATATTCTACCTTGTAGTCTAAGAAAGGATTTTAGTCCATATTCAAATATATTCAATACAGTAGAAATATAAGATGTTTATTCCACAGTTTAGGAAAGCAGAATTCATTGTTCCAAAGATTTCAAGGAGAGCTTAGAAAATTGGAGCATGAACCTATGATCAGAGAAGAAAAAGGAAGAGAATGACTTGGGGACAGAATGCTTTCAGAAACTAAATTTTGACAGTATGCTTGTGTATTATCTTAAAAGAAAAGAGAGGGACCTTATTTGCCACATGATTCTATATTTGACCCTAGCTTATTTTATCAGTGCCATGAAGACATAGTATACTTACTTATCGTATTTACGAACAACACAAAGCTGGCAAGGATAAGAAGTACGTTTTAGGACACATATACAAAATATCTCCTTAGTCTGAACATTGCCTCAGAACTAACAAAGTGAAATTCAATTGGGGTGAAAGTACAGCCTTATACCTCGGGTTAGGTATTTGTGTATTGGACCAGGTTTGTCATATGTGATTGTCGTAAGGGTTTTACTTGTCCACAAACTCACTAAGTCATGATATGATGTGGCTGCCAAAAAAAAGAATGTGACCTTTTTGAGTGGTTAAGTACCCTGGATAAGGAAGGTAAGAAATAGTCCCACTTCTCTATACAGAGGCACAATGTGCATGTTCCATAAAAGAGTAATCAACATAGAGAGTGGTCTAAATACTGTGGCATTAGGGATGACTGAATGTCATTTCTGGGGATGAACAGATTTCTTTAGTTTCTGTGTTCCAGTGTAGCTCCAGAATAGAGACTGATGGGAGACTTAATAGTTATCTTCATTTATTTGAAAGGTTGTTTGATGAAAGAGCAGAGTGTATCATATGGATTATTTCAGGCAGTATAGGATAAAATTTACAGGAGAGTAGATTTTTGTTTAATTATGAGCTGTAAGAATGGACTTTCGCTGAAAGGAAGTGTTCAGACAGGCTTAGGGAACTAATTATTAGATATGTTATAGATAGTATTCCTCATGGGGTAAGCAGTTAAACTAGGGGTTTTGCTGTTATTGTTTGCTTGTTTTTATGAAACTTTATGAATCTGTCCAGTAGTATTACAAGAAAACTTTGTGTAACCAAAAGATTTCTTGATGGATGGAGATACTCCAATTACACTCATCTAGTACTTGTTATGAACAATCCTAGAGCCTCTAGATTTTGTTACTACCTTAAAACGGAAGAGCTGGGAAAAGAGTTTCAGGGAATCTGAAGCCTCATGGATGTCAGCAGTTGTCTAAAGATGTGTAAGTTGTGGTTTGAACAAAAGGAACATTTTAAAAGTATGTTCCTTTTTCAGAATGATGTTCCCACACAGGAATCCAAGTCTCTGGGTCAGAGTTGAGAACATATCTTAATCTCCATGGGGATGAGAAAAATGTTTGGAATGTTTGGGAATTTAAATGTTGTGAGAACTTGTTTTTACAGAACAGTCAATTAAGAAAATCCTCTCTGAACTCTAAATTTGAAAAAAAAAAATTTCCCCCCTCTGGACATTGAAATTAAAGATGCTTAATTTTATTCTTATCTGAAGTGGGTAAAAATACTAAAAACAACCAAACAAATAAATAAGAAAGTCAAATCTGTTCCAGGCACGAATAATTCCTGAACATGTCACCCAGTAAAATACATGCTGTGTAGTTTTTCTTATCTGGAAAAAAAGACAAATCTTAGTTGAAAAAGATTTTGCATAGATGTGGCAGTCATCCAGGAAAAAGTCTTCATGAAAGAGTGAAATTATACTTTATCTCCTGTAAGAATTCTATAGTTTTAGAAGGTTTAATGTCAATCAATATTTGCTTTGTTCTCTCTAGCAAGAAATCTATAACATTCAGCAATGACTGAGAACATTTTTTTTTTCTTTTAAGGGTTTATTTATTTATTTATTTATTTAGAAAGAGGGAATGTGTTGGGGGAGGCGGGGCAGAGGGAGAGGGAGAGAATCTCAAGCAGACTCCTCACTGAGCATGGAGCCTGATGTGGGGCTCAACTCCACAACCCTGAGATCATGACCTGAACTGAAATCAAGAGTCAGATGCTTAACCAGGTGCCCCAAGAGAACTTTTAGTAAGTATTTGTGGTGGGCCTGTGGTGATACAGGGATTTATTTAAAAGGCAGCATTCCTCACCTCAGGGAATTTATAGTCTGGGTAAAGAGGCTATGTGTACACAGATGAAGATAACTAATGTAGGTACTGAATAAGTACCTCCTTCAGTAAGTGCTGTATTTGAGTTACAGGGGAGAGAAATTGTTAGGCTGATCAGTGTAGTAGTCAGAGAGGAGTGCCTTGAGTTTGATGGACCTTAAGGAATAACTCACAGTGGGGATGGAAGGATGGAGAGCTAGTGGTAAGATCACTGAAGAGGGCATTAAAAGCATCAACACCCAGACATTCTGGCCAAATCAACCAACAGTATAAAGATAACATTTCAAAGTATTATTTCACATGGTGATGTCTGGGTGGCTCAGTTCGTTAAGCATCTGCCTTTGGTTTAGGCCATGATCTTGGGGTCCTGGGATTGAGTCCCACATCAGGCTCCTTATTCAGTGGGGAGTCTGCTTCTACCTCTGCCTCCTGCTCCCCCTGCTTGTGTGCACGCTCTCTCTGACAAATAAATAAAATCTTTTTAAAAATAAGAATAAAATATTAGTTCACACCAAGATATGTAATGACAGAGATAGAATTTAAGAATATTTAGTAGTACACAGGAGTGTTAGGCAGCTGTTAGTGAATACACTTCATTTGGAGGAAAGAAATAAAAGGAAGGCAAGACTATGTTTCTTATTTTGTTTTATGATTAAAATGAAATTGATTGGTCTTAAAGGTAAATTCAGATATGTAAGATGTATAAGCACTGTGTGCTTATATTTGGTTGAGTACAATGAGCACTGAACTCTAGGAGTTAGGATACCTAACTTCTGTTCCTGACTATACTATTAATTGGTTATTTGATCTTGGAAAAGACAGTTTATTTCTCCCTGTGACTCAGTTTTTTTCATCTATAAAATGAGAGACTTGAACCAGAAGATCCCTCAGGTTTTGGTGACTGTCAAATTTCTCATGTTCTTCAAAGTATTCTTCAAAAACTTCAACTGATTTTGTGCCTTCCATAATTAGATATTACAGAAAATTTTTTTGTTTGGTATATAGCGGTAAATAAACAGGCCTTTTTGGAGAAAAGAACCTTAGGTGTACAATAGAACATTAGATATTCTTTACTTTATATTACAGTTGCTGGATTTATGGAGGAAACAAGTTGTTGGTCTGTGCATACCCTAGAAAAGTTGGGAGTTAGGATACTGGAAGGTACAATTTTTTTTTTTAAGTTTTAGAAAAATATTTTTACAATTAAAAAATTCCCCCCAAATATGGAAACTGTCACTAAGAATATTATTCATATTAGGTAAGCAAATGTACAGTTTCTGTGAAAATATGCTAAACTCTCACTACCAACTGCTGTTAACATTTTGGTGTATATTCTTCCTGATTTTTTCCCCTCATATAAAATATTTAGCCAAAATGAGGTGGGGTTTTTTTTTTGTTTGTTTTTTGTTTTTTATTTTTTTTTTTAAGATTTTATTTATTTATTTGACAGAGAGATCACAAGCAGGCAGAGAGGTAGGCAGAGAGGAGGAAGCAGGATCCCCTAGAGAGCAGAGAGCCCAATGCAGGGCTCGATCCCAGGACTCTGAGATCATGACCTGAGCCGAAGGCAGCGGCTTAACCCACTGAGCCACCCAGGCGCCCCCAAAATGAGGTTTTATATACACTGCTTTGTAACCTGCTTTACCAAACTGTATACTATTAATGGCTTTCTGTATTAGTAAATAATCATCTTCAGTATCGATTTTTTTCTTTTTATTTTGAACTCATTTTAGACTTACAGAAAACTTGCAAAAAATAGTAATAACAGTTCTCTTATATCCTTCACACCTGCATTCCCTAATGTTAGCATCTTACATAACCATAGTATAACTATCAGGGACAGAAAATTAGTATTGATAGTAATTAGTATTAGTAATTAGTATTGATAGTAACTAAACTATAGACCTTATTTGAATTATAATATTTTTCCCACTGACATTAAGTATTTTTCTGTTCCAGGATCCTATCTAGGATCTCACATTAAATTTAGTTATTTCTCCTTCATTGCCTCCAGTCTGTAATAGGGTCTTACTTTCTCCATAATCTTCAAGTTTGTAACAGCATCTTGTTCTTGCCTTATTTTTCACGACCTTGACATTTTTGAAGAATATTGAACAATTATTTTGTAGAATGTTCCTCAGTTTGGATTGATGTTTTCTCATGATTATAATGAGGTTATGTATTTTTGGGAAAAATAACACAAAAGTGGTACCATAGCCTTCTCAGTGTATCATATTAAGGGATTCTTGGTATCATTATTCTTATTACTGGTGATATTTATGTTAATCACTTGGTTAAGTTGGTATCTGCAGAGTTTCTCTACTTTAAAGTTATTACCTTTTCCCCTTATAGTTAATAAATATCTTTGAGGAGATATTCTGAGACAATTTGACATCACTTTTTTTTTTTAGGATTTTTTTATTTTTAAGTAACCTTGCACCCCACATGGAGCTCCACTTACAACCCCAGGATCGGGAATCACATGCTTAATCAGTAAAATATTTATTTATTTATTTATTTTTTTTTTTTTTTTAAAGGTCAAGCAAAGCTTTATTTTGTGCCAAGCATTAAGAATCAGACCGAACGTTCTGGGCCATGCCTCTTACAGAGAGGGCGACTCTGCTTCACAGACTAGCTTTTAAGGGTGAAGGCCATGTGGTTGGGCCTGGCCATGCACAGGTGGCCTATGAAATTGTAACACACAGAAAAAGCTGCACAGTCATGTTAGGTCACACATAAGTGACCAGTTGAACTACAATTTACCCTAGTAGATATTTGAACCAGCCTATCACCTTGGTCAGAATTGGCATCCAAAAGGTGCCCAAAGCGCAGGTCCCATACTCCTTGGTAACTAGGGAGAGAGTATGCACCTCCCCCCACCCCCGTTCCCGATCAGATCGGATGTCTCCCCTGGCCTGAACCACCCTTGTATTTGGGCTTTGTTACCTGGGACTGGTTTCCGGACTTGTTTTAAAGTAAATCCCCTGGGGGAAGGGGGACAGGGGCAGTTTAAGTTTTAAACAACAAAGTTATTGTTTAACCAGATGGAAGCGCTCTGGCTAAATAGGTCCTTACAAAGAATAGTTGAAGGCTTCATGAAATATAATTACAAGGAGGAAAGGACTAAAGCAGAAGACAATAGCTTTGTACTAAGTGGGACAAAATTCCAATGTTCTAGAAGGACGTACTAGAGCAATCTCTCAATTCTATTTTAAGAAAAGCCAGACTCAAGGTTCATAAGGTTATAGAGAAATATGAATTTCTAAATTTCAAATATAAAATTCATAATTTGCACACAGTTTTTTAAATGAATATTGACATTGCATATTTGGATAGAATTAATAAGATAGACAGAAGTGTCTTATAAAAAACAAACAGAACCTTGATTAGATTTTAATGGCCTAAAGATGAAGTCCTTGCAGAGTTTATGCTTAATGGAGATCTTACACTGACTTACAGTGTCATTAATGGCTTGCTGCAGAAAAACAAGCATGATTTGCCTGACTTCTGACTCATAAAGATCCAATAAAGAGCACAGCAAGATGGAAATAGTGAGCACTCTGAAATCACTAGATTTGGATTTACACCTTGACTCACAATGAGGTATTGTGTGCCTCCAGTGGATTAACTTGACCTCCTTGACTCAGTTTTTTTTTTTTTTTTTAATTTTAAATTTTATTTTTTTAAACATATAATATCTTTTTATCCCCAGGGGTACAGGTCTGTGAATCGCCAGGTTTACACACTTCACAGCACTCACCATAGCACATACCCTCCCCAATGTCCACAATCCCACCCCCCCCACCCCCCCTCCCCCCATTAACCCTCAGTTTGTTTTGTGAGATTAAGAGTCAATTATGGTTTGTCTCCCTCCCAATCCCATCTGGTTTCATTTATTCTTCTCTTACCCCCTTAACCCATGTTGCATCTCCTCTCCCTCATATCAGGGAGATCATATGATAGTTGTCTTTCTCCGATTGACTTATTTCGCTAAGCATGATACCCTCTAGTTCCATCCACGTCGTCGCAAATGGCAAGATTTCATTTCTTTTGATGGCTGCATAGTATTCCATTGTGTATATATACCACATCTTCTTTATCCATTCGTCTGTTGATGGACATCTAGGTTCTTTCCATACTTTGGCTATTGTAGACATTGCTGCTATAAACATTCGGGTGCACGTGCCCCTTCGGATCACTATTTTTTTTTTTTTAAGATTTTGGTTATTTATTTGACAAAGAGCTAGAGAGCAGGCAGAGCGAGAGGGAGAGACAGGCCTGAGCAGGGAGCCTGATTCGGAGCTCTATCCTAAGACCCTGGGATCATGACCCAAGCCAAAGGCAGATGCTTAACCGACTGAGCCACCCAGGCGCCCCAATAAATAAAATCTTTAAAAAATTTTTTTCCTCTCTTCTACTTTCCTCTCTTCTACTACTGGGAACCACGGTGCAGTACTTCATCTTGATATAGTTGTGCCTTTTCCTGAATGTCCTATAAATGGAATCATATAGTATATAGCCTTTAAATTTTAAAATTACTTTTAGAATATCATTTTAATCTGTACAAATACAAAAGTATGTATAAATACCAGTTTTTACTAACTATGAGACAAACATGAAATACCATTAACACCAGAGAGCCAGCCCATTTCACATGAATAATACTAATTTAAATAGAAGGACGTTAAGTGCAACTAAATTGTCAGTGTTGAGTTGATAGTAGAGATCTCGTGCACTCAACCTTCTGTTCATTTAAGCTTGCTCTTACTGAGTGCCATTGAAAATTGTTCAGGCTGGTCTGGTTGGATGGTTTAGGGTAATCATACCTCACATTTAAGCCCAAATGGCCAGTGAGTAACCCCAAATGTCTTTTTTAACAGGGCATTTTTTGAAAGCTGTTTTGTTTGAAACAAGTAAGAGTGGAATGGTGGTGTTATTGAAACCTGCATATAGTGTCTATGAAACCCACATTTAATGGGAATCAGGAATTTGGCACAGAGATGAGCTCTGCTCAGTTTACACAGATGATGTCACTATGAACATGTCCCCATTTGCTAAGAGGCAGTACGTAGCCTTTTTAGTTAGACTGTTTTTACAATAATAGATTTTGATGTTGCATATATGTAACTTCTTCTTTTTTTAAGAATTTATTTATTTATTTGACCGATCACAAGTAGGGCAGAGAGGCAGGTGGAGGGGGAGGGGGAAGCAGTCTCCCTGCTGAGCAGAGAGCCCAATGTGGGGCTCTGTCCCAGGACCCCAAGATCATGACCTGAGCCAAAGGTGGAGTCTTAACCCACTGAGCCACCCAGGTGCCCCAGTAACTTCTTATTGTTGAGGAGTATTCCATGGTTTGGCTGTAATAGTTTGTTTCTAATTCACCAGTTGAAGGACCATTGGGTCATTTCTGGGTTTTGGCAGTTAAAGCTGCTACTGTAACATTCATGTATACTTTTTTGTGTGAACTTAAGTTTTCATTTCTTAGGTAGATACTTTTATTAGAGTTTGATTGCTGCGTCATAGGTAAGTATATGTTTAACTCTAAAGAAACTACCAAACTCTTTTATAAAGTGACTATACCATTTTCAGTTCCTACCAGCATTTTCCTTTTCCAGTTTAATGCATCCTGTTGATACTTGGTATTGTCATTTTTTTTAAATTTTTTATTTTTTAATTTCTTTTCAGTATAACAGAATTCATTGTTTATGCACCAGTATTGTCAGTTTTTTATTTTATTTTTTATCTACACCTTAATATAATAGGGTGTGGAGGGGTATCTCACTGTCATTTTAATTTGCATTTCTCTAATGACTTAGGATGGTGAGCATGTTTTCATGTACAAATAAGCCATCTGAAATAGTTTCCTTTATTTTTTTTTAAAGTTTTTTAAAATCTTTAAAAGATTTTTAAGGGGGAATGAGAGAGGGGGAAGCAGGCTCTCTGCTGAGCAGAGAGCCTGATGCAGGGCTCGATCCCAGGACCCTGTGATCATGACCTGAGCTGAAGGCAGAGGCTTAACCCACTGAGTCACCCAGGTGCCCCTGAAATCGTTTATTTTATTTTTTTTTTAAGATTTTATTTGTTTATTTGACAGAGAGAGATCACAAATAGGCAGAGAGGCAGGCAGAGAGAGGGGGAAGCAGGCTCCCTGCTGAGCAGCGAGCCTGATGCAGGGCTCGATCCCAGGACCCTAAGATCATGGCCTGAGCTGAAGGCAGAGGCTTAACCCACTGAGCCACCCAGGCACCCCTGAAATAGTTTCTTTTAAAGAGCAGAAGGGTTTAGGTTTACCTTTTGGTGAGTCTAATTTATCCATTTTCTTTTATGTTTAGTGCTTTTGGCATTCTGAAAGCTCTTTTGCATTCATTCATTTTGATCTCTCAGTAAATGTTATGGTTCCTTAAAACAATTAAACCAAGAGTGTGAGAAATGCTTTGTCTCTATAGCACCTGACTGGTAATAGAATTGTCTTCACAGACGAGGAGTTGCCCATTCTGAGAGGGAAGGGTAATTCTCATCCATTATAGCTTCTCTTTCTTTTTCCAGGTGTATATGGTATGTGGGCAACCACTTACTTCCAAGGCTATTTTTTTTTATTACCCAGTTTGCTTTTACCCACTTTGCTTTTGTATTGGTGAGGGATAAAATAATATATTGTTAATCACTTTCTCTGAAATTACAGAATTGTGCCAATATTTGTCCCCCTATATCTTCAAGGGGAAATTTGTAACAGTCTAATTTTCATTTTCTTTTCTTTCAGTGGTGGGATCAGCAAGTTGATTTTTATACTACTTTCTTGCACTATTTGGCCCAATTGGTGCCAGAAATTTATTCTGCTGAAATGGACCCAGACTTGGAAAAACAGGAGGAGAGTATACAAATGTCCATATTCACTCCACTGGAATGGTACTTATTTGGAGAAGATCCAGATATTTGCTTAGAGAAATTAAAGCACAGTGGAGCATTTCAGCTTTGTGGGAAGGTTTTCAAAAGTGGAGAGACAACATATTCTTGTAGGTAAGAATTAGAAATTTACAGGATTGGTTACAATTTCTGTTTTGGTATTTTGTACTTATGATGTATTTTATTTTGCTTATTACTTTTTATAATATACTTAATCATACTTAATTTCCTTTTATTATGCACTTATAAATCTGTTTCTGCTTGCATAGCTTGTTTTTGAGTGTATGACTTAGACAGTTGTCTCACTTTTCGTTCTCTAAATGTACTTAAGTGATGGACTTTTGTGTTGCTTATAATATAGTCCACATACTCTTATCTGAAACCCTGGGGCTGGGTGTATTCCAGAGTTCTGAACACTTTCCCAGCAGTGTCAAGGCAGGATCCTATCATCAAACGTAGCATTTCTGTAAGAAATCTATGAATATTCACAACAAGTAGTATAAATAAAGTCTGCAGTCTCGTGTCATTTCAGGTCAGTTTTTGCTACCAAGTGAGATTTGGTGTCAAGGGACTGTGGGCCGTAGGAACAGTTGTAATTCACTTGAGTAGAAAAGGCTAGTAGTAGGGAAACTAGAAGCAGCTTTAGGCTTTTTGTCCTTTCTAAGAGCAGGTGTCTTAAACATCAGGGTAGCACAGAGAACATTTTTACTCCCTACTCCTGCCTGATGTTTTCATCTTTTACACCTTAGCTGTACTCTAGTTTTAGTTGGGTGTTTTTCCCCCTTTACTAGTGGTAGTTCAGGTTAGGAGTGAATTTTTAGACTTCATAAATTCAGAGAATTGTTTTTGGCTTCACTATAATTCTAGGTTTGACTGGTTTACTTATAGTTAACAGTTGTTTAGCACACAGTATCTTTATCCTGTTCTTTTCTCAGAAAAAAGTCAGCTTTTATATCTTGTGTACTATTTTACTACATACGTAGTAAGGTTTGTTTATCTTATGTATATTTTAGCTGAAGCCCAATCAGTCTCAGCTAAAGTGTGATAGATATTTATAGATCTCACTTCTCCAAAAGTCTCATGGAGGCATTTTAAATTGTCACAACTGGGGAAATGGTACTAGCATCTAATGGATAGAGGACAGGGTTGCTCCTGAAGCATCCTGCAGTGCACGAGACAGTCTCCTCTATCCCCAGTAAGTAATTACCCAGTTCGGAATGTCAGTACTGCTGAGGTTGAGAAATTCTGCTCTAAATAGGTCAGTAGATCATATATATTTTCAAGAGTATAATTAGGCAATCTTTATTTCCTAATAGACTTTAAAATCATTTTTTAAACTTGCTAGTGCCATCTCTTCAACTCTTCAAAATCAGATATTTTAAAAATTTCTTTTGCACTTTTCACCAGTTTATGTTGCTCTTAATGTTTTTCTGAAAATGTTAAATAAGATAGTGACTTTTTAGAGTTACTATTAAGGAAGAGATTAAGAGAGATTGAATTTTTTTTGTTCATTCTATAAATATTAATTGAATACCTAACAGGTGCCCGGCACTGTTCTAGGTGCTTAGGACGCAACAATATACAAAATAAAGAAACAATCCTGCCATTACGCTGCTTACATTCTAATGAATTTTGTCTTTATCCAAACCTCATTTACCAGTGAACAATCAGTGTTTGTAAAAAAAACATGTTTATAAAGGCAGGAGGGTAAGACGATGACAGTTAATGGAAAAAACAGCTAATCATTTGTCATAAAACTAATTTTGATTTGCAACTTAACAGTCTGAAATCAGGTAAAAGCTCAAAATAGTGAGGAGGACTTAAGAAGCAAAACCAATTGTAAGTATTCAAATATGGCTAAAATTATTTGGAATTTAGTGTTTGAGACATTTTCATATTCAGCTTGTACACCACACAGGAAACTCATTCACATTGTATTAACACCTTAAACATCATTGGTGTCCTCTAAATTTTGGAATCTAATTTTTAATTTTTTTCAGGGACTGTGCAATTGACCCAACATGTGTACTCTGTATGGACTGCTTCCAGAATAGTGTTCATAAAAATCATCGTTATAAGGTATGAAAATAGATCCATAATATCTCTAGATTAGCAGGAACCTGGCAGCCATCTAGTCTGAAATCCTACCAGTACTTGAAATCCTGCTGTAATAGCTCTGATATGTGAACCTTTAGTTCTGGTTAAATATCATGTGATAGGAGATCTACTACCTCAAGAGGTAGCCCTTTGTATAATTTTTTTGTGAGTTATATCATGTTTATACAAGAAATTGTATAAAGCATATGAGCACTTAGAGAATAACTATGATGCAAACATCTGTATAACCACTACTTAGGTCAAGAATAGGCATTGTCAGCTCTCAGAGGCCTCCTTTTTATCCCTTCTACATCAGTCTTTCTCTCTCCCGTTGTGATAACCTTTCTCCAGTGTTGTGTGATAATGGTTTCCTTGATTTCTCTTTTAGTTTATCACCCAAATCACATTGAATAGTTTTATCTATTTTTGAGCTTTATATAGACAGAGTCATGCTATATCTTTTTCTTGTTGAGTAGAGTATTATGTCTAATAACTATAGTTTGTCCAGTGACCTTCAAGTATTCAATAGTCCATGTTGTCTCTATTCATTGTACCATATGTGTGGATTGTTTCTAGTTTGGGGCTGTTATGAACAGTTGTGCTGTGAACATTCTTATTTGTGTATTTTGGTACACATGTCCAGTAGTTTCCCTAAAGTACATACCTGGAATAGAATGCTGAGTTCTAGGGTATGTGAATCATTAGTTATAATAAATAATGTCACATTGTTTTCCTAAGTGTGTATACTAATTTATAGTCTCTCCAGCAGTATGTGAAAGTTCCCATTGCTGCACATTCTTGGAAAATTTGGTCTTGTCAGTCATTTTAATTTTAGCCAGTCTGGTGGGTCTATAATAGTATCACATTGTGGTCTTAATTTTCCTAATTACTAATGAGGTTGAGGGGTTTTTTCCTTACTTGTTACATTTGTAGACAACTTTGTTATTTTGAGCTGAAATGTGTTTCTCACATATTTGTGTTGGTTGTATACTTTGTATACTCTGGGCTTAGACAGATGTTGATTTTATTGATGGTTCTCTTTAACATCCTGTTAAATACGGTAAGGTCCTATATAAATGTATATAACATCTTAAAGGTATATCTGTGTCTTCTATAGAATTGAAAGCACTATTCATGTTATGAGACTGGTTTCAACATTACTACTTCTATTTCAGGAGGTGATGGGCTATTGATAAAGATTATAAGTATTATTATTATTGTGCACAAGAATAAATAGATAGAGGAACCTATGATATAGTGTGGTTAAAATGTTTTCCCAAGATTGCAAAGCTAATTGCTGGTGAGATTTATAAAGTTAAGCATTTGTTAACTTTATTTCGTATTTCCATATTTTCTTATCACCTCCGTTAATTATAGTATTGCTTATGCTGGAAAGCCAAAGAAAGAATGCTGGAAGTAGAGACATGAGAAAGTTGTTAATTTCTTCTCATTTTTACTTTGGGAGACTAATGATCTCCCAGAGATGCTAAAAGTCTTAAGACCAAAGTTTTCCAGTTCCTCAGACTTCAAGACTTCTAAGCTTATGCTTTCTAAGCTTTGGGATCTTGGGGGTCAGTACAGTTTGCAAAAGCTTTGAATGAGACATAGGGTTTTCAATTTTTCTCTGGCTAATTAAGTTCAGTTTTAATTTTAAAAAGAACACGTGGACAGCAACCAAATATACCTGCCATTTCTTATAATTTTATAAAGGAAAAAGATATTTTAATTCCAGGAAAGTAGGATAATTCCAGAATAAAGACCAGTCCTTTAAGTTGTATCCATGTAGCTCTGTGAAAGATCTCACTACATTTCTTCCTTTTCTGGTTTTTCTGTAGAATGATAAAAACTTTTTTGTTAAATTTTGGGAACCTTTTCACCAGGCTACCTTCAAGTTTTTAAAGCTTACCAGTTTACATCGTCGCTATGAAGCACTCTTTTATGGAGCATACCTAGGTTTGCCATCTTGAGGTTTTGTAGAGCTCATCTTACGGAAGAAGGTGCTTACATTGACTTACTCAGGAACCTTTGAGTCATCCGAAGGATGGGGTGTTTTATGCCTAATAAAAGATGATATCTATAAGCTTTAAAAAATATTACTCATCAGGGGTACCTGGGTGGCTCAGTGGGTTTAAGCCTCTGCCTTCGGCTCAGGTCATGATCCCAGGGTCCTGGGATCGAGCCCCACATCGGGCTCTCTCCTTAGCAGAGGGCCTGCTTCCTCCTCTCTCTCTGCCTGCCTCTCTGCCTACTTGTGATCTCTGTCAAATAAATAAATAAAATCTTAAAAAAAAATATTACCCATCAAATGTGAGTGTGAAGGGAACAGAACACTTTTGATGAGAGAATAAATTGATAGACTCTCTCTGGAATACCTGTATATGTGGTGAAATTTTTAAAGAAAAGCAAGTGAATGACTAATAAGCATACTACAGGTGAGTGGTAACTTCTAGGGCAGGTAAGAGAATGGGATTCTGGAGGATCGCACAGGCAGTTTCAGCAGTATTAATATTCTCTTGGGTTGGGTGTTAGGTTCATGGGTGTTCATTTCATTGTTTTACTTTGTAACTTACCTATAACTTACCTTTGTAACTTACCTTATTGTGTATATCTTCTGTGTAATAAAACACTTCATAGAAGAAAACAGCCATTAAAAAAAAAAAGAAAAAGAAAGATTGGAAGAAATAAGAAGGGGTATCTGTTGCTCCAGAGAACACAAAGAAGAGTAATGACAGGGGACAGACCAAAGATTGGACACTGAAGAAGACAGAACCAAGAAAAACTTTTAGTGGCAGGTAGTCCAAACAACTTGAGAACAAGAAAATAACAAAGTTGAAATTTTGAACTGTTTATTCTGCTGTGTGAATGTGACTCTTCATGATCTCTAGGTTCTCCATAGTTTATCCCTTAACATACAATGTGACTATAATTGATAACACTGTACTGTGTAGTTGAAATCTGTTAAAATTGTACAACTTAGGGGCGCCTGGGTGGCTTAGTGGGTTAAGCCTCTGCCTTTGGCTCAGGTCATGATCTCAGGGTCCCGGGATCAAGCCCCGCATGGGGCTCTCTGCTCAGCAGGGAGCCTGCTTCCCCCTCTCTCTCTGCTTCCCCCTCTCTCTCTGCCTGCCCCTCTGCCTACTTGTGATCTCTCTCTCTCTCTGTCAAATTAAAAAAAAAAAAAAAAAAAAGAGTACAACTTAAATGCTTGTACACACATTAAAAAAAGTACATATAAAAAAAGGATATACTGCCGTACTATTTTTTTAAAATAACCTGAAGCTAATCTGTGCATTTTCTCTTCAAAGACCCACTGTTAAAGATTATTTTTGAATAGTAAATGTTTCCTTTATTGAAAGCAAGGAAAATGAGTTACAACCAACAATATTATAGGCATGCCTGGTTTTATAGCGCTTCACTTAATTGTGTTTTGCAGATACCGTGCTTTTTATACTTGAAGGTTTGTGGCAATCCTGTGTCAAGTCTGTTGGTACTATTTTTCCAAGAGCATTTGTTCAGTCCATGTCTCTATGTTACATTTTGGTAATTCTTGTGATATTTCAGACTATTTCATTATTATTACATTTGTTATGGTGATCAGTGACCTTTGCTATTACTATTGTAATTGTTTGGGGCTGTCATGAATTGTACCCATATAAGACAGCAAACTTAGTTTATAAAGGTTGTATGTGTTTTGACTGCTCTACTGACTGCCTATTCCCCCCTCTCTCATTCTCCTCAGGCCTCCCTATTCCCTGAGACCCAAATGTATTGAAATTATGCCATTTAATAACCCTGCAGTAGCCTCTAAGTGTTCAAGTGAAAGAAGAGTCACACATCTTTTACTTTTAATCAAAAGCTAGAAATGGTTAAGCTTAGTGGGGAAGGCATGGTGAAAGCTGAGTTGGGCTGAAAGCTAGATCTCTTATGCCAGTTAGCTAAGTTCTTAAAATAAATTAAAAGTGCTACTGCAGTGAACACATGAATGATTAGAAAGCAAAACAGCCTTATTGCTGATAGGGAAAAGACTGAGAGGTCTGAATAGAAGGTCAGATCAACCACAACAGTCCCTTAAGCCAGCCTAATCCAGAGCAAGACTGTAATGCTCTTCAATTCTGTAAAGGCCGAGAGAAGTGAAAAAGCTACTGAAGAAAAGTTGGAACCTAGCAGAGGTTGGTTTAGGGGAAAAAGCTATCTCCGTAACATAAATTACGAGGTGAAGAGCTAAGTGCTGATGTAGAAGCTGCAAGTTCTCCAGGAAATCTCGGTGAGATCATTAATGAAGGTGGCTCCACTCAACAACAAATCTTCAGTGTAGACAAAACATCTTTGTATTGGAAGAAGATGCCATCTAGGACTTCAGTAGGCAGAGAGAAGTCATTGTCTGGCTTCAAAAATTCGAAAGATACGCTGACTTTTTTGTTATGAGCTAATGCAGCTGATGTCTTGAAGTTGAAGCCAGTGCTCATTTACATTTCTGAAAATCCTAGGGTCCTTAAGAATTACACGAAAACTAGTTTGCCTGTGCTCTGTAAATGGAACAGCAGAACCTGGATGAAAACATTTCTGTTTACAACATGGTTACTGAATATTTTAAGCTCACTGTTGAGACCTACTGCTCAGATAAAAGATTCTTTTCAAGGGGCGCCTGGGTGGCTCAGTTGGTTAAGCGACTGCCTTCGGCTCAGGTCATGATCCTGGAGTCCCGGGATCGAGTCCTGCATCGGGCTCCCTGCTTGGCAGGGAGTCTGCTTCTCCCTTTGACCCTCCCTCTTCTCATACTCTTTCTCTCTCTCAAATAAATAAATAAAATCTTTTTTAAAAAAAAGATTCTTTTCAAAATATGACTGTTTACTGACAGTGCATCTTGTCACCCAAGAGATCTGATGGAGATGTAAAATAAGACTAATGTTGTTTTGATGCTAACACAGCATCCATTTTGCAGCCCGTGGATCAAAGAGTCATTTCAACTTTCAAATCTTATTTAAGAAACACTTATCAGGGGCACCTGGGTGGCTGAGTGGGTGAAAGCCTCTGCCTTCAGCTCAGGTCATGATCCCAGGGTCCTGGGATTGAGCCCCACATCGGGCTCCCTGCGTATCTGTCTCTCTGCTTACTTGTGGTCTCTGTCTGTCAAATAAACAAATAAAATCTTTTTTTTTTTTTTTTTAAGAAACATACCCAAAAAAAAGAAAAAGAAAAAAGAAACATACTGTAAAACTACAGCTGCTATAGATAAGTGGTTCCTCTAATGGGTCTGGGCAAAGTAAATTGAAAAGTTTATAGAGAGGATTCATCATTTTAGATTAAGAACATTCATGATTCATGTGAAGAAGGAGAAAACATGAACAGGAATTTGGAAGAAGTTGATTCCAACCCTCAAGGATGACTTTGAGGGGTTCAGGACTTGATTGGAGGAAAACAACTGCAGATGTGATAGGAATAGCAAGAGAAATAAAATGAGAAGTGGAGCCTGAAGATGTGGCTGAATTTCTGCAAGCTCATGATAAAACTGTAATGGATGACGAGTTGCTTTTGATGGCTGAGCAGCAAAAGTGGTTTCTTGAGACAGAATCTACTGGTGAAGACTGTTGAAATGACAACAAAAGATTTAGAATATTCCATAAACATAGTTGATAAATTAGTGGCAGGTTTGGAGAGGATTGACTTCAATTTTGAAAGAAGTTCTAGTGTGGGTGAAATGCCATCAGATAACATTGTGTGGAACAGAGGAATTGTTCATTGAAGAGTCCGTCAATGTGGTATGCTTTTTTGTTGTCATATTTTAAGAAATTGTTGCAGCCATGCCTTCTCTAACAGCCACCACACTGATCAGTCAGCAGCCATCAACATCAAGGCAAGACCCTCCACCCCAAAAAGATTACCACTTATTGAAATCTTAGATGATGGCTAGCATTTTTAACAGTAAAATATTTTTAAATTAAGGTATATATACTTTTTTTTAACTATAATGGCACTTAATAATTTAAATAATAGACTACAGTATAGTATAAATGTAACTTTTATAAGTACTGGGAAACCAAAAAAGTCATTTGACTCACTTTATTATGCTATTTGCTGTATTTCAGTGGTGTGAAACTGAACCTGTATGATCTCTGAGATATGCCCATATTCATACAGTCTTCCCCTTTAATCAGAAATAAATGTCTCCAAATGAAGTTTATAAAGTTGTGAAAGAAGAAAATTCTCATGGTAGACTGTTATATGGAAATAGCAAAATATGTAAATTATTTATGCATAATAAATTATGCATTCAATTTTTGGTATTTCTTTTAAAACATATTGTATATATAATACTTAACCATAGTTTATTTTAACTATTACTTATTATTGGGGGAATGTAATTAGGATTCAGTTGTTTTTTTTTTTTATGGTAAGCAGTGTTGCTATAAACATCTTTTTTTAAAAGATTAATCTGTTTTAGAAAGTGTACATGTGAGCAGGGGGAGGGGCAGAGGGAGATGTGGAGAAACTCAAGCTGACTCCACACTGGGGCTCCTAATTCTCTACCCTAAGATCATGATCTAAGCCAAAATCAAGATTCAGATCCTTAACCAACTAAGCCACCCAGGCACCCTGCTATAAACATCTCTGTGTGTGAGTCACTTTTCTGTATGTAGGATTATTTCCTTAGGATAGGTTCTCAGAGGTGGAATTCCTGGTTTAAAAAATATGGACATTTCAGGAAATAAAAAACAAGCCTCAGATTAGGTGGAAGTATACAATACATGTATGTGATAAAGGACTGGTATCCAAAACATACAAAGTACTCTTAAACAGTAAGAAAATTAACAATCCAGTTTAAAAATGGGCAAAAGATTTGAAACAGACTTCACCAAGGAGATGTATAAATGGTCAGCAAGTACATGAAAAATGCTTAGCATCATCTGTTTTTAAAGCAAGAATGAAGTACCACTACATACCTATTAGTATGGCCAAAATCCAAAGCACTAACAGTTAACACCATATGCTGATGAAGTTAGGAGCAACAGGAACTCTTATTCATTCCTGAGGGAAATGCAAAATGGTACAACTACTTTGGAAAACATTTTGGCAGTTTCTTGCAGAAGTAAACATACTGTAACCATATGATCCAGCAGTTGTGTTCCTTAATATTTACCCAAATAAACTGAAAACTGCACAAGAATGTTTATAGCAGCTTTTTTCACATTTTCCAAAACTTGGAAGCAACCAAGATGTCTATCAATAGATGAATGGATAAACCAACTTTAGTATACCATTACAATGGAATATTCTTGAGTGATAAAAAGAAATGAGCTATTAAAAGAGATGACAGGACCTTAAATGATCATATTGCAATGTGAAGGAAGCTACTGTGAAAGCCTACATGCTGTGTGGTTCTAGCTGTATCACATTCTGGGAAAGGCAACACCGTGGAGACTAAAAAGTAGAGCCTGACAATGGTGGTGAGAGGGATGGAGGAATGAATAGGTGGAGCACAGGAGATATTTAGGGTAGTAAAACTATTCTGTATGATACTGTAGTGGTATATACATGTCATTATTAATACGTTAGAACAAAAAAAGTGTGCAACGCAGAGAACCCTAATATAAATTATGGACTTTAGTTAATAATGTATCAAAAAATAATGTATCAACATTGACTTACCAGTTGCAACAAATGTATCACTCCAATACAAGGTGTCAATAATAGGGGAAACTGATGGGGGTGGGGAAGTAGAGGTATATGGGAACTTGGTATTTTCTGCTTATTTTTTCTTTAAACCTAAAACTGTTCTACAAAAGTCTGTTAATTTTTAAAAATGAATTTCAAAGTTTCCTAGTACCTTTTATAAAGTGCCTCATGAAAGAATTACACCAAATGTACTACAATTAGGGGATAGAATCTCACAGAACCTGCAGAAACCTTTAAATAGAAACCCTTTAAACTAAAACCTATCAAACTGAACCCAACTTAAAACAATTTTTCCTCCACTTCATTGAAAAGTATTTTCTTGATTGTTCTTAGTTGTTTCTCTTTGCTTATTCTGGAATGGTGAGTATGAAATATCCCTGCATTGCTACTTTGCCATCTTCCTGGATCATAGGAACAAGGCTGTTTATTTTGCCATCATCCTTGCTGATTTGATAAGTAGACTAAATTCCAGGAAGCCATGATCACAATAATGTAGCTTTGATCAAATAGAACCAAAATAGTGTGGCTGAGTTCACCTAATTAGGGTCTTCTCGTACCTTGGAAGCTGATACCAAAGCCAGGCCAGCTTCTAACATTGGTATCCTTTTATTGAACACATTGCAGGGTCAGTTAGAATAAATCTGAAGAAGAAAACAAAGCCCACTACCAGTCTTCTTTTTCTCTGTCCCTTTGCCACGTTTGTCTCTATTTTCATTTACTAAATTGCAATGATATGTTTACGTGTCCTTCATCCCCATCTGACTGAAAACTCTGCAGGACAAGGCCCAGGTCTCATATACTTTACACCTCCTGTGTCTTTCATAGTACCTGGAATATGGAGGCTTTCAGCAAACGCCTCTTGAAGTTTTGGGATCAAAAGGACTAGACCATAGGTAGAGCTGATATCTAACATTTAATTATAAAGATAATCATGAGGGTCTATTTTAACATCAGCCTGCTGTAATCTTACATGATGAGATTTATATTCTTATATTGTCTTTGAAACAACAGCACTAAAAATAATTAATTTATCCAGGCAATATAATAAAACTACCTTTTAAAAAATTCAAACAATACAGGAAAATATAAATAAAAATTATAGTTGCCATTCTGTCTCATTGTACTTTCTTTATTAAACTGAATACAATTTAGTGTATATACATCCTTACAAATCTTTATGTATTTACAAACATGCACACACATTTACATGTTTAGGACGGGTGTGTATATGTGTGTGTATATAAATGGATCTTAAACTATATATCCTGTCTTGCAATTTGTTTTCAGCCTAACAGTATGTAAAGGGAATAATTCTATGTTGATACGTATAACAACTCTCCTGCCTTATTAATTGTTGCATGTATTCATTTGTGAGATTATATCACCATATATGTATTTAACCCTCCCCTTTTTTAGACAATTATGTTGTTTCCAGCTCTTCACTGACCAATAATATTGGAATGTACACATATACCTTTGTTTTCATATGAACCAGTGCATATATATATCCAAGAATGCCTGATGCTAGATATTTAGAGGTAGATTTTCTGGATTGAAGGGTATATGCATTTAAAATTTTGTTAGATTTTTGCCAAATATTTTCCTTGAATTACCATGAGCTTACATTCTCAGTAAAAGACTATGAAAATGGGAGCGCCTATGTGGCTTTGTTGGTTAGGTGTCTGCCTTCAGCTCAGGTCATGGTCTTGGGTCCTGAGATTGAGCCCCACGTTGGGCACCCTGCTCAGCAGACAGTCTGCTTCTCCCTCTCTCTCTGCCCCTCACCCCCACTTGTGCTCTCTATCTCTCTCAAATAAAAATCTTTTTTAAAAAATATGAAAATGCTCTTTTTCCACAGCTGTCCCCAACCTTTATTTAATCAGTCTTTTCTTTTACATTTTGCCATCTGTTAGATTTCAGATTATTGAAGAATGTCATTACTTTAAGTTGCATATCTATTTGTAGTATTAACATCTTTTCATATTTTAAATGTATATTCAATTTCTTTTGTGTTACTATTTCTTTACTCATTTTTCTATTGTTTTTTTAACTTATTGCTATGTTACATACTTCACAAATATTTTCTTAATAATGTTTTTGTTTTTTAAAAACTTCTTTTAAGTGAGATTTATTGAGATAAAGTTTATATAAAATAAAATCTACACTTAAGGTGTACAGTTTGAGGTTTTCACAAACATTATATAGTTCAGTAACCATTGCCACGATCAAGATAGTTTGCTCATCTGCCAAATTCCTTTGCATTCAGTTGTCTTGTCTCCATATCCCTGGTTCCTGGTAGTCACTGAACTGTTTTCTGCCCCTATATTTTTGCCTTTTCAGAATGTCGTGTAAATGAAATCAAATAGTATGTAGTGTTTCCTGTTTGGCTTTTTTCTCTTAGCGTATTGCCTTTGAGATCCTCTCATATATCAGCATTTGTTCCTTTTTATTGCTGAATAGTATGCCTTTGTGGGGATCTGCTACAATTTATTATCTTCATCATTGGTGCACATTTGAGTTGTTTCCAGATTTTTTTTTTTTTTAGGTTTTTTAAATTTATTTGACAGAGATCACAAGTAGGCAGAGAGGCAGGCAGAGAGAGAGGGGGAAGCAGGCTCCCTGCTGAGCAAAGAGCCTGATGCGGGGCTCAATCCCAGGACCCTGGGATCATGACCTGAGCCGAAGGCAGAGGCTTAACCCACTGAGCCACTCAGGTGCCCCTGTTTCCAGCTTTTAAATAAAGCTTCTTTAAACATTCATGTACAAGTCTTTGTGTGGGCAAATGTTTGCATTTCATTTGGGTAACCTAGAAGTAGGATTGCTTAATCATAAGTTAAGTGTATGTTTGATTTTATAAGATCTGTTTTCTGCCTTTTAACTTGATTTACGCTGTCATTTGTCCTGACATTTTAAATATGTATGTTGTTAAATTTGCCATATTTTTTAAGGCTTCTAAATTTTGTGCCTTGCTTCTATGCCATTCCCTATTCTAAGATGATGCTTTTACTTTTTTAAAAAGAAGATTTTATTTATTTATTTGACAAAGAGATAGAGCCAGAGGGCACAAGTTGGGGGAATGACAGAGGGAGAGGGAGAAGCAGTCTCCCCACTGAGCAGGGAGCCCAATGCAGGGCTTGATTCCAGATCCCTGGGATCGTGACCTGAGCTGAAGGCAGACCCTTAACTGACTGTGCAACCCAGGTGCCCCTAGTCTGTCAGTTTTAATGGTATCTTTAATTCTTCTTACTACCTGTATAATAGTTAATAATCTTATGTTACTTTCTCTTCCACTTGTCCCAGTTTTTAATTGTAGCCCTTCTGATTGTTAGATCATACAATGTTTACATTCTTCATCCATGTCCTTACTTTTGATTTGTTCTTAACTCTGCAACTAAATTTGTAAAATGTTCACCATTTGTCCTTTTTCTCAGGTCTTTCTAGTCATCTCTTGGTCAGATGAAGCTCATACTCTAAGGGTTGATGAACTAGTTTGTGGGTCAAATCTGATTCACTGCCTGTTTTTGTATGGCCTGCAAACTAAGTTTGTTTTTATATTTCTAGATGATTGGAGAAAGATAAGAAAAGTAATAATTTATGATACATGAAAATTATGTGAAATTAAAATTTCTATTTCATGAAAATTATATAAAATTAAATTCTAGTACCCATAAATCAAGCTTTATTGGAATATATCCATGCTCTTTTATGTATTTATTGTCTATGGCTCTTTCTGCACTACAACAGTAGATTTGAGTAATTCAGCAGAGATTATATCACCTGAAAAGCCTAATATATTTACTGTCTGTTCCCTTTTTTTTTTTTTTAAGTAGGCTCCTTTCTCAGCATGGACCCCAACAGATGGCTTGAACTCACGAGTTCAAGTCCTAAGCTGAGATCAAGAGTCACATGTTTAACTGACTGAGCCTTTTAGGCTTCCCACTACTTGTTTCTTTATACATAAAGTGTGCTGATCTCTATTCAAGTAGATTCCTCAGGAGAGGCTCATGTATACAGTATTCCTGATGTTCTGACATGTTCAAAATTCTATTTTTATAGATTGGTTAGCGATAACATCCTTGAGTTGCATTTTCTTTCCTTGAAGACACAGCTCTGCTATTGTCTTGTTTTATATGTTGTCATTGAGAAGTCTGATAACAGTCTAATTTTCTTGCTACTGTTGTTATTTCATCTTTTTGCCAGAAAGCCTTACGACATTTATCTTTACAGTTTTAGAACTTTAGTAGGATATACTTCAGAGCTGATCATCCTAGGTGAGTTTTACTGACTCATGGGTACTTCCAGTGTGTAGACTCAGGTCTTCTTTTATTTTAGGAAGTTTCCTTGGATTACAGTTTTAAATATCAGCTCTGTTCCATTGTTTAGATTTTCTTCTTTGGTGACTCCAGTCATGCCTATTTTCTGTTGCAACCCCCTTCTCTCTAACCCTGTATTTAATTACCGCATTTTCATTTCTTAATTGCTTTTCCTGCTTTGTTTAGTGTTATGTATTATATTTTCATTTGAACCTATTGTCTTGGGCACCTTGTAATTTAGAATTCATTTCTGATAGGATTTTCTAGTTCTCTTCTGGGTTTTTTTTGTTTGTTTGTTTGTTTTCCTGAGTTCAGTCAGGTCTCATTTATTCCTTTTTTGTCCACTTCTGTTCTTAGTTTCTTTATTTCTAATTAAAGGTGCTTTAATCTGATTGAGGACTTTCATATCCCCCAGATGCTTGTTTGAGGCTATGTAATTAAGTTTGGAGCCTTATATTACAATTTCCTGTAGCTTTGTGATTGGATTTTGGCTCTTACTGCAATTTTGGCCTTTCTTTTTTGGTAATAGTTTTGTATGAATGTGGTCTACCTCTATTCTTTTTTATTTCATGGATAGGGTCCACAAGTGGTCTCTTCTGTCAGTTGCCCTCTTCTGTGTAATTTCTTTTATAGATGATGCTGATGGTAGAAGTGAGGTGAGGAGAGCATTTGGCTTGTGTTTCTCTCATTTCTGTAGGATCCTTAATTTTCCCCTTTTTTTTTCCCTTGTTTCATTTACTGCCACACTGTTCAGGGCTTATCACCTTTTTTTAAAAAAACATATTTTGGGGCGCCTGGGTGGCTCAGTGGGTTAAGCCTCTGCCTTCAGCTCAGGTCATGATCCCAGGTTCCTGGGATCGAGCCCCGCATCGGGCTCTCTGCTCACCCGGGAGCCTGCTTCCTCCTCTCTCTCTGCCTGCCTCTCTGTCTACTTGTGATCTCTCTCTCTGTCGAATAAATAAATAAAATATTTTAACAAAAAATAAAAATAAAAAAAAATAAAATAAAAAAACAAATTTCATTTTCCTCCAAAAGCAACACTTCTTTCAAGTTGCCACTTCTGGTCATGCTCATTTTTTATCTTTCCCTGGGAACTGCCTCGTCTCAGCCTATGTTCCCCAGTATTGGGCGTGGCTTTGTATGTGCTTCATCTAAGTCCTCTATACTCTTCTGTTTTCTTTCTTGGAGCCTCTTAAGACCCTCTCTCGTCTGCATTTGTAGGCTTGAAGCTATAGGCAATAGGAACTCTAATGGAACAAGTCATTTGAAGCCTGTGGAATGTATTTTTCATCTCTCAGTAATGCTGCAGACATGAATCCTGTGTGGTTTTCTTGCTCTCCTTGTTTATGTTTTGGAGGAAGATTTTGGGGAAGATTCAAAATCAGGCCATAGTCATCATCCTCTATCTGGATTCATGTATGTTGCATCATTTTTGTTGTTGTTGTTGTTTGCAGGAACTCTGAAAGGAAGAGTAAATAGTAACTAATAATAATAAAAGTAAATAATTTTAGTTTCAGTGGAACATCAAATAGATGTAAATACTGTAAACATTTCTTAACTATGTAAGTATTATAATGATTTTTAGAAGTGTGTTTAAGCAGAAAAATGTCATTACTCAAGCATTCTAGGTGTTGCATAGTGGGTTGGGTTTTTTTGCATACTTCATAGTCTGTTCTCCACTAGTACACAATTTTAAAAATTATTATTTAAAAATTAGGTGTTTCGGGGCACTTGGGTGGCTCAGTTGGTTAGGCGACTGCCTTCGGCTCAGGTCATGATCCTGGAGTCCTGGGATCGGGTCCCACATCAGGCTCCCAGTTCCACGGGGAGTCCGCTTCTCCCTCTGACCTTCTCCTTGCTCATGCTCTCTCTCGCTGTCTGTCTCTCTCAAATAAATAAAAATTTAAAAAAATATTTGAAAATTAGATGTTTCAAAGCATATTTGTTTCAAAATTTTGTCAATTTTGAAGGCTCATTTTTATTGTGATTAAGTGTTCAGATTTTTATTTATTTTGGTTAACTAAAGTGGGTTTTGGTTTATTTGGTTTCTGTTATATTAATGGCAGTTATGTTTTAAGTATCGGGGAGCATTTGTTATTTGAGTCATCTTCATCCTCCTTGCTTTGTAATATGTTTTAAAGTCAAGACAAATTCATTTTTCATTTATCAGATGCATACTTCTACTGGAGGGGGATTTTGTGATTGTGGAGACACAGAGGCATGGAAAACTGGCCCATTTTGTGTAAGTCATGAACCTGGAAGAGCAGGTACTACAAAAGAGGTAAGAGTACTATTTTTAAAAATTACTAATTATTTTAAGCTTGATGCAGTTAGGTAGAAAGAAATGTTACATTATGGGTTAAACTCAATTCCATTAAGAATCCTGGTTTTTAATGTTCCAGTATTTAAATGTAAGGAGTTTTATTCTACTCTTTATTTATTTGTCTAAAGAGTGAATTTCTTAGTTCTGTTTGTTAAGCAGTCAATTTGATAGGCAAGAGTAATATATAAGGCTAAAAGAGCAAATGGAACAGTAGAATTGACATGTAACTTCAATAATTAGTTTTCTTAAAAAAATTACTTTTCTTAAAGAAAAAACAGTCAATAAATTGATTATCTACTAAACATCCTAATCAAGAAAAGTGAGTAAGCCCAGATAAAGGCTATTAGGAAGGACAATGAGGAAATAATTATAGACCTGCAGATACAGAAGAAATTAAAAGGGTTATAAAAGACTCTTTATAAGACTATGTGCAAATACATTTGAAAACTGGGTTATTTTATCAAGCTATATAAAATTTCATCATTTATTCAAACATGGAGAAAACTTGAACAGTTAATAACCAATGTAGAAATTCAGAATGTTGTCACAAGAAAGTACTTCCTAAGAAGTACTTCCTATGTTCAAATGATTTCAGAGTGACCCTTTTGAAAAACTGCAAGAAATAGTTTTTGTACTCTTTTTTTTTTTTTTTTTTAAGATTTTATTTATTTGCCAGAGAGAGAGAGAGAGAGTACACACAAGCAGGCAGAGAGGCAGGCAGAGGCAGCGAGAGAAGCAAGCTCCCTGCCGAACAAGGAGCCCAATTCGGGACTCGATCCCAGGACCCTGGGATCATGACCTGAGCTGAAAGCAGCTGCTTAACCAACTGAGCCACCCAGGTGTCCCCAGTTTTTGTACTCTTTAAACTGTTCCAGATAATCCTCTAGCAATGAATACCCCGAACCCCCAGATTTTGATCTCTTTAAGTACCATTACCCACTAAAAGAACTCAGGGCTTGTAAAAATACCTGATCAGGTCTGAGTCAAGGATTAAGTAAGCTTATGAGGATGAGTTTGTGTCTAAAGAATCTAGGACCCAGCATGAAAGGGCTGTCATTGACCAGAGTTGGACAATTAGAGCATCAAAATAATACTAATTACAGTAACTGCTGTAACTGATTGAGTCATAATATATGAAAATTCATGAGTTCCTAGTAACACCAAAGAGAACTTTAATAATTTTGCCATGGCAGTGGTTATTATATCAATTTCTCACACTGAAACCTGGTAATTAAAAGAATGAACTAAGCATTTATTCCACCTCTTTTTTTTTTTTTTTTTTTTAAGATTTTATTTATTTGTTTTAGAGGAAGAGAGAGTGTGAGCAAGAGTTGGGGGAGGGACATAGGGAGAGAGAGAATCCGAAGCACACTACACCCTGAACTTACTCTAAACTTGGAGCCGTACTCGGGGCTCTATCCCAGGACCCTGAGATCATGATCTGAGCCAAAATTGAGAGTTGGACACTTAACCAACTGAGCCACTCAGGTACCCCTGTTCCACCATTTCAATAGGAATTGTATTTCGTGGTAAACAAGTATTTCCAGTTTACAAGGTAAAGCTCTTCTTTCTGGGTGAATGCTACCTAGCTAATAGAGAAGGGATAATAGGATTAGAATAATTAACATTTTGCAAACCTTGAAGAAATATTTGATTCAGGCAAGTTCATTAATGGATGCTAAACCCATTAAGATATGAACAATATTCACATAGTTCTAAATTGTCATCTCATGGATCACTTGCTAGGCATAAAAGAAAAAAGTGAAACTTTAAGTGGAGGTATTATATTGTCATCTCCTGAAACTGGTCATTGGTATTAGCATCATTACTAATAATGGAGTGAGATGGCATAATGAGCCTCCTCACAGGATGTAAAATAAAGTACATAGGTTAACATCTCAAAATCAGCTCACTTTGGTGGTACATGTGCTAAAATTGGAATGACAAAGAGAAGATTAACATGGCCCCTATGCAAGGATGACACACAGATTTGTGAAGTATTCTATATTTTTATGATTTCACTCATATGTGGAATTCAAGAAACAAAACAGATGAGCATAAGGGAAAGGGAAAAAAAAGAGAGGGAGACAACCATAAGAGACTCTTAACTATAGAGAATAAACTGAGGGTTGCTGGGGGCAGGGGATGGGCTATATGGGTGATGGGTATTAAGAAGGGCACTTGTGATAAGCACTAGCTATTATATGTAAGTGATGAATCTCTAAATTCTACTCCTGAAACTAGTATTACACTATATGTTAACTAAAATTTAAATAAAAATTTGAAATATTGGGAAAAAAATAAATAAAAGTTCATAAAAAATTTTTAAAAAATGAGTTAATGTAACATACCATATAAACAGAGTAAAAAACAAAACCACATGATCATCTTAGTAGATGTAGCAAAAGCATTTGACTAAATCCAACACACTTAACAAACTGAAAACAGACTGGAACTTCCTCAACCCTAATAGAGGACATTATGAAAAACTCCTAGCTATAAATATATTAGATACTTTCCCTCTGAGATCAGGAACAAGACAAAGATTCTGCTCTTGTCACATCTATTCAATACTGTATTAGAGGTTCTGGCTAGGGCAATTAGTAATGCAAGAAAAAGAAGTAAAAGGCATCCAGATTGGAAAGGAAAAAGTAGAACTAGCTCTATTTGCAGATGACATGATTTTGTATATGGAAAGTCTTAAGGAATCCACACAAAAAAATTATTAGAACTATAAGTTCAGCAAGAATGTAGGATACAAGATAATTATACAGAAATCACTTGCTTTATACATCAGTAATCAAAAATCTGAAGAAGAAATTGAGAAAAAAATTCCATATTGGAATATTCTATTCCAATAATTCCATATTCCATATTATGGTATCAAAGAGAATACAATATTTAGAAATAACTTAGCAAAAAAGCATAAAATTTATATTCTTTCACTGTTGAAAGAAATTAAGGATGATCTCAATAAATGGAAAAACATCCCACTTTTTTTTTAAAGTTTTTATTTTTAATTCCAGTTAGTTAACATGAAGGGTAATATTAGTTTCAGGTGTACAATATAGTGATTCAACAATTCCATACATCACCAGTGCTCATCATGACTAGTGTGCTCCTTAATCCCTATCACCTATTTCATCCATCTCTCTACACACTTCCCCTCTGGTAACCATCAGTTTGTTTTCAGTAGTTAAAAACCTATTTCTTGGTTTGATTCTCTCTCTTTTTCTTCTTTCTCCTTTGCTCATTTGTTTCTTGAATTCCATGAGTGAAATCATATGGTATTTTGAAGACTGAAAATTGTTAATGTGGCAGTCCATTGGGTATTTTTTCCCTAGCACCACCAAGAGATTAAACTTACTTCTCCATTGACACTGACGAGGTATCCCACAAATTTAACTCAAGTCTGATACTCTCTGCTTGGTGATAACATCAGATTCCAGAGATTAAGGGCATAGTCTCACAAGCTTCCCCCATTTTAGATATCACTTGGAAGTCTAGGTTCTCTTTGCTTTTGCTTCTGACCAATTGGCTATAAATCAGAGATTCTCATAACCCTCTCTTCGGATTCCATTGATTTACTAGAGCAGCTCATATAACTAAGGAAATGAGATTTCCTAGATTAACTAGATTACCTATGTATTATAAAGGACTGTACTTTAGAAACAGCCAGATGGAAGAGGTGCATAGGGCAAGATATTTGGGGATGGGTTGTGGATTTTGTATGCCTTTGAGTGCACCACTCTCCCTAGATCTCTGTGTGTTCACCAACCTAGAAGTTTCCCCAAATCTTGTCCTTTTGGGTTTTTATGGATGTTTCACTATATAGGCGCATGATTGATTGAATCATTGGTCATTGGTCGTTGATTCAACCTTTAGCCCCTTTTCCCTCTCCAGAGGTCAGGGGATAAGACTTGAAGTTCCAACCTTCAGATCCCCTGGCAACCAGCCTCCATCCTTAGTTGCTTTCTAAAAGTCACTTCATTGGGGCGCCTGGGTGGCTCAGTGGTTTAAGCCGCTGCCTTCGGCTCGGGTCATGATCCCGGGTCCTGGGTTCGAGCCCCGCGTCGGGCTTTCTGCTCAGCGGGGAGCCTGCTTCCTCCTCTCTCTCTGCCTGCCTCTCTGCCTGCTTGTGATTTCTCTCTGTCAAATAAATAAATAAAAATCTTTAAAAAATAAAAAAATAAAAAAATAAAAGTCACTTCATTAACATAATGAAAGACTTTAAAAATTCCTCCCTACACTTTGGAAATTCCAAGGTTTTAGGAGCTGTATACCAGAAATGGTGAAGACCAAATATAGTTCTTCCTATACATCAGAATATCACAGGCCATATGCTCCAGTTAATCTACAGATTCAATACAGTTCCTATCAGAATTCCAACTGGGAAATTTTTTTCTCTATTTTAGTAATTGACAAGCTTACATTAAAATTTATATGGAATTATAAGGGACCCAGAATAGCCAAAACAACCTTGAAAAAGAACAAATTTGGAGAACTCACACTTCCCTATTTCAAAACCTACTACAAAACAACAGTAATCAAGACAATGTGGTATGACATAATGATAAACAGAGATTATGAGGATAGGTTTGAGAGCCCAGAAATAAACCCACCTGTCTGTGGTTAGCTGTTTTCAACCAGAATATGAAGGGCATTCACTAGGAAAAGAATAGTCTTTTTATCAAATGGTACCAGAACAACTAGATAGCCACATGCAAAAGAATGAGTCTGAAAAAAAAAAAAAAAAAAAAAGAATGAGTCTGGATCCCTAGCTTATATCATACATGAAAATTAGCTCAAAATGGATCAAAGACCTAAAGGTGAGAACTAAAACTATAAAACTCTTAGAAGAAAACATAGAGGTAAATCTTTATTACCTCATATTTGGCAGTGGATTGATAGACATGACAGCAAAAGTCTGAGTAATAAAAGAAAAAATAGATAATTGGACTTTACCAAAGGACACTGTCAAGAAAATGAAAAGCCTACAGAATGGGAGAATTATGTTTGCAAATCATGTTATCTAATAAGGGACTCATATCTAGAACTTAAAAAGAGCTCTTAAAACTCCATAAGAAAAAGACAACCCAGTTTTTAAAACCTGCAAATAGTAATTTCTTCGTGAATAGTCATTTCTTCAAAGAGTATATATACATGGATACACACGCAGCTAGTAAGCACATGAAAAGATGCTTAGCATTATTACTCATTAAGGAAATGCAAACCAAAATCATGACATTCTTTTTCATACCCACTAATGGCTATAATCAAAAAGGCAAATAATAACAAGTGTTAGAATGTGACAAAGTTGGAGCCCTCATACACTTTGGTAGAAATGTAGAATAGTGCAGCCACTTTGGAAAATAGTCTAGCAGTTCTTCAAATGATTAAAAGTAGAGTTAACATAACACTCCAGTAACTCTACTTCTAGGTATATCCTCAAAATAATTGAAAACAGTTCAAGCAAATATTTAGACATAAATGTTCATGGTAACATTATTCATAATAGTATTATTAGAGAATAATATATTACTCATAATAAAAGTAGAAACAACTCAATGTCAATCAACTGATTAATGGATAAACAAATGTGAGTAAATTGGTACAATGCATTATTTGGCTATAAAAGGAAAGTAATGAAACATGCTTCCGTTTGGAGGAACCCTGAAAACATTATGCTAAGTGAAAGAAGCCAATTATAAAAGATCACATTATATGACTACATTTAAATGAAATGTCTGGAATAGGCACATTTAAAGGGACAGAAAATGGGGTAGTGGTTCTTTAGGTCTAGGGGCATGGAGTCATTGGGCGGCAGAGGAAGAAATCACTAAGGAGTGTTTTTGTTTTTGTTTTTTTGAGGTGATGAAACTGGTCTAAAACTGATGTGATAGTTACAAATATGTGTAAATAAACTAAAACCATTAAATAGTATATTTTGAGTGAGTTATATAGTATGTGAATTATATCTTAAGCTGTTAAAAAAATTGAAGTACCTAGAGCTTCACTTATGAAATATGTATATTTTTTAATATTGATTTGAGAGAGAGATTGCATGGGTTCATGTCCATTAAGGGATAGAGGGAGAGGGACAGAGAATCTCAAGCAGACTCCCCATGGAGCATGGAGCCTTTCACAGGGCTCCATCTCACGACCCATGATATCATTCATGATCTGAGCCGAAATCATGAGTGGGATGCTTAAGTGACTGAGCCATCTGGCCCCACTTAACGAAATACTCTTGATAAAAATGTTTAGCCCGAACTTAGTAAAACCTTGAGGTTTAACTTTTAGAAAATACAGGGGAGACATGAACACGATAAAGAAGACCACAAGGAAGATAAGTATAAAATGTAGGACATTTCAAGGTAAATCTAGAGTGTAGGAGTTTTTATAGGAAATATGGCCTAGTTTCTGTCATGAAGAACAAAAGGCTGGAAGTGGAGATGGGAGATTCATTTAGATGTAAATGACCTAGACATAATAACCAAATGCTAGATATTTTGGGAAGAATTAGGAAAACTGAATATGACCAAGACATTAGAGAATACTTAAAAATTATTAATGTTACTAGATATAATAATGGCATCATAAGTATGTAAGAAAATTCTTTTTTTTTTTTTTAAGATTTTATTTATTTATTTGACAGAGAGAGATCACAAGTAGGCTGAGAGGCAGGCAGAGAGAGAGGAGGAAGCAGGCTCACTGCTGAGCAGAGAGCCGGACGCGGGGCTCGATCCCAGGACCCTGAGACCATGACCCGAGCCGAAGGCAGCGGCTTAATCCACTGAGCCACCCAGGCGCCCCAGAAAATTCTTTTTTTAGAAATGCATGTTAAGTATCTAGGTTTAGAACATGACCAATACCTTAAAATACTAGAAAAAAATATATGGAAAAATAACAATTATTGAATTTAGGTAAAAGTGTCTTTATTATAATGATCTTCCTGTTTTTCCACATTTAAAAAATTTTACTGGTTAAAAATAAAAACCAGTCAACTTAATACCAAATAAATAACAAAAATATAGAAACTGTCCTTAAGCATACAAGGGGGAAAAGATAAAGTTTCCAGATTTGTTATGTAAAGCCAACATTATATTGATCTCATATCTGACAAAATAGAGAATGCACAGGTCAGTTTTATTAATCATTGTTATGCTGAAATGCTAAATAAAACATTAGTGAGTGAAATCAAGTCTTTTCAAACAGTGTAACACTATCATGCTTACCTTCCTGGAATGAACTCCTCTTGGAATTCACTTGTGAAACCGTTAATCCTGGCACTTTCTGGAAAAGGAGCCTCTTTTTAAAAATCATGATACCTGGAAAACCTAAGTATGTTAACTGAAAAATGGAAACTAGAGTAGAGTTTAGTCAAGTTACTGGTTACAGAACTCATTTTAAAAACCATTAGTTTTTCTGTTTAATGTATTCAACAAATATTACTTTAATACCCTTACAAGCAATAATATCTTTTAGAAAATGTAATGGGAGGGGCGCCTGGGTGGTACAGTTGGCTAAGCATCCAAGTCTTGGTTTAGGCTTGGGTTGTGATCTCAGGGTCTTAAGATCGAGCCCCATGTTGGGCTCTGTGCTCAGTGTGAAATCTGCTTCAGATTCTCTTAGCCTCTCTCTCTGCCCCTCCTGCTATGTTCTCTCTCTCTCTCTCTCTTCCTCTCTAAAATAAAGAGATCTTGAGGGGAAAAAAGGAAAATTTAATGGGAGAGGGATGCTCGGCTGGCTCAGTCAGTGGAGCAAATGACTTTTGATCGGGGTTGTGAGTTCAAGCCCCATGTTAGGTACAGAGATTTTTTTTTTTTTTTTTTTTTTTAATGGAAGAGAAGATCTCATTCAAATAGCATGAGAAAAAAATATAATAACTTGGAAAAAATAAATCTGCACCTCTGTTTTAAGAAACTTGAAAAGTGTACTCTAACAGGCATGAAAGAAAAAAATAATCAAGAGATACACTTCATTCTTGGATTGGAAGATTCAATACTACAAAAAAAAATCAATATTAAAATTTTTTCTAGAGTTAATCCACAAAATCACTATATTCCCAACCAGAATAACAGCCAAATATTCTTTTGGAACTTGACAAAGTTATCAGAAGTTCTTCTGGAAAAATAATCTGTGAGAATTGTCAGGGAAAGTTGAAATAAAGAATTACGAGTGTGAGTAGGTGTAACAGATTTAAATGTATTAAAGAGCTCTAGTAATCCAAATACTGTGATTCTTGCTACAGGAGTAGACAGCAAAGAATGGAATAGAAAAGAAAATCTAAATCCAAATTGTTAGTAAAGATAGCACTTAAGATTGGTGGTGATATGTAACGGGCTACCCATTTGAGGGAAAAAAATATTAAGCTTGATCAGATAAATTCCAGAAATATCAATGATTTTTAAAAGCTTTTTTTTTTTTTTAAAGAAAAGAAATTATAAACTTGTTAGGAAATATGAGTGAATTTTTTAAAATAATCTTGAAGTAGGTTGGGCCTTTCTAACATTTTTTTGAAACTTCAGAAGCCATAAAAAGGAAAAGATTGATAAATGTGCTTCTGCAAAAATTAACTTCTTTATAGCAAAAACTTGTCATGAGATTAAATGGCAGACTGGAAGAAACATTGCAGTGTGTCATAAAAGATAATTATCTGTCATTAAGAAACCCTTGGTAATCTGTATATTTGTGCTATATGACCACTCGTGTGTAGTATACTCTTATTTTACAAAACTCAGAATGGAAAGAATTGGAATTATATTTGGGGAGGTAAAATGTGTTGTCTTCTCTTGAGTAGGAGCATTAGAGCACAACAGTATGGGCTCTAGAGCAGGTGTCCTCGGTTTGCTTTATAACCCCACTGATAGCTCTGTGATCTTGGCAGAGTTATTCACTGTTTCTTCCTTTCAGTTTATCTCTAAACTGGAGATAATACCATCTGCCTCACAGGGCTGTGAGGATTAAATGAGATAATACATGCAAAGTGCTTAGCCCTAGAATATGCCTGGCATGTTCTAAGGGCCCAGTAAATGTTAGCTGTCATCATTAGTATTAGCATTACAGCTCCTGCTACTTTTCCCATTACCTTTCTTATTTGATACTAGTAATGTTTTAGAATTAACTGGTATGTTTTAGAATTATCAGAGATCTTCCACACGAATTATATCAATTCATCCTCATTACTACTTTGTGAGGTAGATATAGTAGCTCCATTTTATAGAAGTAGAAACAGAGACTCAGTAAAGTTAAGTGACTTGTTCAGCTTTGCATTATTTAGTCAGTGGCAAAGTTGGACCTAAAATTCAGATCTTTAGATTCTGAGTTCTAGGATGTTTTTTAAAATCTTGAGTTTAGGTGTAATTTCAAATTTATGAAAAGCTGCAAAAATCAAAATAGTACAAAGAATATTCATATGCTTGGGATGCCTCTGTGGCTCAGTCGGTTAAGTGTCTGCCTTAAGTGGCTTATGTCATGATCCTGGGGTCCTGAGATCAGGTCCCACATTGGGCTCCCCACTCAGTGGGGAGTCTAATTCTCCTTCTGCTCCTCCCCCCGGCTTGTGCTCCCTCTCCCTCTCTCTCTTTGACAAGTAAATAAATAAAATCTTCTTAAAAAACTAAAAAAAAAGAATATTCATATACTTTTTACCCTTTCACCACTGTTAGCCTTTTCCCGCATTTACTTTATTATTCAGCATTCATTTTTTAGATTGCTGCTTCTCTCTCACTTATTTTACTTGTCCTAATCTCAGAAGGCCATTCCTTCATTTGACACATATTTATCAAGTGTCTGTTACTTGATTAAATATTACCAAATGTCCATTACCTAGAATACTGTTTAAACCTTTCAAATTTATTCTCATTTTTGTTTTGTTTAATGAATGCTTTTAATTCTGATTATTTCACTTTCCTCCTCTAATATTTTTGAAAGGGTACTCAAATATTTTGGCACATAGAGAGTAATTTGTGGCTTAGTTTTTATAACCTCTTCATTCCATAGCTAGTCACTCTGCAAAAACTGTCTTTGTGTTTTAAGTACCTAAGGAATCCGTGGGAGTTAAGTTGACTTGTTGAGTTTACAAAGCTTGCTTAATTTCATCTGCCTCATGGATTTCCAGTCCCTTTGGTGTTTCCTGAATCATAATGGCCTTAGAACACTGAATTTAGTACTGAACTAAGCTGATCCTGGATTTAGAATTAGATTCAAAAGGTGATTGGTCATTCAGGCTTATCCTAAAAGTAAATCTGGATATTCTGGAACTGACTGATTATCTGGAGGTAAGAGAGGGGCACCTGTGGCTAGCATATAACTAATCAATTCACTCAACACAAACAGTCCTGTGTACATAGCATTTTGTTTCATCTCTGCTTTGATGAATGTGAAAGCCATACTGTACCAGGTGCATGGCATTGTGCCAGTCATAGTGGGGATTTACCAAGTGTAATCCCGTCGGTACTAATCAGCCAATCATCCAGCTTTCGGCAATGTCTTTAAAAGCAAGGCCTCTTTCCAGTATATATAAAAGCAGTTTCTCTCTAGTCCTATAGTACATTTCTGGGTTAATTATTAAGTTCTTTTTAATTTTTTTTTTCTATTTAGATTATAGCCCTTTTGTTTCCTTTCACTGACCTTACTTTTTAAGCTTTAGATGCTTTGCTTGAAAGTTTCTTATACTTAACAGACCTCTTCTAAAGGACTTACCTCTAATACATTATGGAAGTAATGAATTGATTCTTTTAACTCTTCACCTCAGACTATTTTTTTGAAGAATTCAAAAGGATATATTGAGCTAAAAAAAAAAAAAAATATGTATATATATATATATATATATATATATACACACACACACACACACACACACACACACACACACACACGAATGAAATAGGAATGTAGTGGACCAGTGTTGGTCTTAGTACTTTGGCACTTTTTGTATCTCTCTCTAGAAAATGCTTCAGAACAAAATCTCCAGAGAGAAGGTGATATGTTGAAGAGGAGGTAAAAATTGAAATCATAAAGCATTGGGGAGTGAGAAAGAATAGGTGCAAAAGAGAATTGCATAGGTTAAGGGTTTGGTGAACACAGAATGAAATGCAGTTCATTAGAATGGTCTGCAGCAGGTAGGTTAAAAGTTAACATTAAAATCTTATATTGAATTACTACTGGATTTTTATTTATTTATTTAAATTTTTTTTTTTTTGTCTTCAAGAGCTCCTTTATTTATTTATTTTTTTTTTTTCCTGTTTAGTCTTTTGTTTAAACAGCTTATTGAGATGTAACTTGCATGCCATAATAAAAAGTTCTCCTGGGGTGCCTGGGTGGCTCAGTGGGTTAGGCCGCTGCCTTCAGCTCAGGTCATGATCTCAGGGTCCTGGGATCGAGCCCCACATCTGGCTCTCTCCTCAGCAGGGAGCCTGCTTCCCTTCCTCTCTCTCTGCCTGCCTCTCTGCCTGCTTGTGATCTCTGTCAAATAAATTTTAAAAAAATCTTTAAAAAAAAAAGTTCTCCTACTTTTAGTGTACAATTCAACACTTTTTGGTATATTCACAGAGTTGTTCATCCATCACCTCAATTATAGAACATTTTCATTACCCCCCCCCCAAAAAACCCTGTATCCATCAGCAGTCACTCTCCATTTCTTATAAACTCCCCAGCCTTAGGCAATCACTATTTTACTTTCTGTCCCTATGCATGTGTCTTCTGTGGGATGTAAGTGGGATCATATAGTATGTGGTCTTTTAAGAATGGCTTTTTTCACCAGTATAATGTTTTCAGGGTTCATCCATGTTGGACCATGTACTTTTTGATACAAGTAATATTGTGTTTTTACGGCCAAGTAATAGTCTTTTGGCTAAATATTCACATTTTATTTATCCTTTCATCAGTTGATAGACATTGGGGTTGTTTCCACTTTTTGGCTATTATAAATAATGCAGCTATGAATATTTGCATATGTGGTTTTGTTTCAGACGTGTTTTCATTTATTTTGGATAGATATGTAGGAGTGAAATTTCTGGGTTGTATAACTATGCTAAATATTTTGAGCATCTGTCAGACTATTTTCCAGATTGGCTGTACCATTTTATATTTCCATGAGCAATATATAAAGGTTCAAATTTCTCTACATCCTGGTCAGCGCTTGTTATTATATGTCTTTTTTATTATAGTAACTGTAGCAGGTGTGAAGAAGTATCTCATTGTTTTGATTTGTATCAAAATCAAAAGTATTTGAACGCATTTTTTTTTAGTTAAATGGTTTCAACAAGCCCTTTGTTAAGGAGGTAGTGGTCTGTAATAAAGAGAACACTGTTTCTTGTGGGAGCCAAAGACTGGGTTTCTGTTATTTATAGGCTCTTTTACCTTGGGTGGGTTCCTTATCCTTAAAATGTCACTAATTCTCAGGCACCTGGGTGGCTCCGTCAGTTAAGCATCTGCCTTCAGCTCAGGTCATGATCCCAGGGTCCTGGGATTGAGCCCGAATAGGGCTCCCTGCTCAGCAGGGAGTCTGCTTCGCCTACTTCCTCTGTCCCTCCCCCTTGCTCATTCTCTTTCTTTCTCTTTCTCTCATGCTCTCTCTCTTGCAAATAAATAAATAAAATCTTTTTTAAAAAAATGTCACTAATTCTCTCCCTTTCTTATGGAATGGGCATGAGGATCAGTTAAAATAATAAGAAAAGTTTTTTGTAAGCTCTAAGGGATAACCAAATGTTCTTTGATAGTACCATAATTAGGCTACTCAGGAAGGCAGAGAACATTTTTAAGGGAGAGCATCACTAAAAAGGAACTCTGTGTTTCTGTCTCCTTTCCATTCTATCTATAGCACCAACTTGGCCACAAGGAATTAAGCTAAACTATTGTGAATAGCAACCTCTTGAGCGCAACTTGAATTTGCTCCTGAAGGGTGGTGTAATGAAGTCATTAAAATAATTAAAAATTAGTAACCTTTTTCTCATCCATTTATTTGTATACAATGTTGTATACATTTTACATGTTAAATTTTTTCTATACTTTCTTATAGAATTTACGTTGTCCGTTGAATGAAGAGGTTATTGCCCAAGCCCGGAAAATATTCCCTTCAGTGATAAAATACATTGTAGAAATGACTATATGGGAAGAGGAAAAAGAACTGCCTCCTGAACTCCAGATAAGGTGGGGACAGTTTTCAAAAAAGTTTTAGCAAAGGTTATTTATATTGCAAAATAAATGTTGGAAAAATGTTTATGTTGGACTGGTTTTAATTTATCAGGATTATGAAAATTTTGTAGAGAATTATCTTTTGAGAATACTTTCAAAGTGTCCATTTATATGAGATGCTCTGAGTAGGCATTAAACAGAAGGTAAGCCAAAAGAAGACCCTAAACTGGAGCTTCTGACTTTTAAGAAAGAAGAGTTTGGTTTTTTTGTTTTCTTTTGTTTTGGGGGGGTTTGTTTGTTTGGTCAGAAAACAGCCATGTATTTTCACATTTTATTAGCTGTGGTACAGCCCTAGAGCTGCCTCATTCCCACCCCTCCCTATTCCCCACCACAGGGTCCGGCCTTCCAGGAAGCCCCTGCCTTGGCTGCCTGTGCCCACTGGAACTCCTGCTGCAGTTTGAGCCAGGTCTCCCTCTGTTGCTCTGACTAGCAAGGTCTTAGAGCTGAGACTCATATCACTGAATTTCAGCTGTGATATAGTCCAGCCTCTTCCCCCACTGTGGCCCGAGCCTCTCCCAGCTCCTGTTTGACCAGCACAAGACCCAGAAATTTAAAGACCATGTTGGACCTATCTAGCTGGGCCAGCTCCTCCTTCACGATACTACTTTCTGAGCCTCAAGCTTCTGCTGCCCTGACATGGATTTATTCAAGTCCTTCTGTAGCTGCTGATATTTCACCCCTTTTCCCTGTAGCATAGCTTCTTCTGGATTAGCTCAGCCATGGTGGGGACAAAGATCTTTCTTTCATTATTTGGGCTGGAGGTCTTGTTCTAAATGATTTGCAAGGACCTAGTAGCTACCCATCCCAGTAGAGAAGTAAATTGCCCTATTTGATCCTGTTCTGGACCAGCCTCCAGATTCCCCGAGAGATTTGTGGTGGGAATAAGGAGATAGCCGTTTTCCAAGTGCTGTGATATCTATGATTATTTCCCTACTAGTTGTGGAGATTCAACATTTTTTTTTTTTTTTGAGATTCAACATTTTAAAACTAAAACCCAATGATTTCTAACAGTCACAAATCTTTCTGTGACAGTATTTGCTCTTAACTTATAAATGTACAAGAGAATTCCAGATCTGATATGATGATACAGTTTGGGCCTTGTGGGAATTTTTCTGTCTCTGTAACACTAGAAATTTCACAAAATTGCATCACAAATTTAAATACTGTTGTTCTTTGAGTTTATGGGTTTTTTTGTTTTAGGAGGAGAGAGCATTAAACATTTTAGTTTATAAAGACATGAAATGTATTATTTTGACTCTTGGTAGGCAATAAACTGGTTGGGGAAATAAAGGTCATCAGAGATTGCATCCACAAATGCTTTAATTTCAGATACGTGATAATGTCAGTTGAACTCTTTAAGAAACTTTGGGTTGGTAAACATGATACTAGCAATCTGCCTGCCTGAAAAGGGAGAGTTGCTTGAGTTTGAGTGTATATATAGCAGCATCAGACTTCAGATTCATAGATCTGAATATGGCTTATTGGCATTGTGACCATGGAGAAGTTTTTTTGTTTTTTGGTGTTTTGTTTTGTTTTGTTTTAAAGATTTTATTTATTTATTTGACAGAGAGAGAGAGAGATCACAAGTAGGCAGAGAGGTAGGCAGAGAGAAAGGGGAAAGCAGACTCCCCGCCAAGCAGAGAGATCCCAGAACCCTGAGATCACCACCTGAGCCGAAGGCAGAGGCTTAACCCACTGAGCCACCCAGGTGCCCCTGTGTTTTGTTTTTGATTTTTTTTTTTTTATAAGCTCTGCCCTCAATGTGGGGCGTGAACTCTTGACCCCTTGATCAATAGCCAGATGCTCTACCAACTGAGCCAGCCAGGCACCCCTGTTTCCTGAGCTTTAAGAGGCCTGAAAAAATCTGCTTCTTAGAGTTAATGAGATGGATTGAGTATATTATAAAAGCATATTGTAGACTGTTTAAAACAGATAATAACATCTGACATTTGTGTAGTCCATGACAACTGTTTTCACATTTCTTATGAGATCCCCATACCACTCTTTTAATGTAGATATTATGCTCTTTTTAAAGATGGAAGAGGCACAGTCATCTCAGCAAGATTAAAAACAAGTAGCCGAAGATCCTTCAGTCACATGATAGAGCTAGCACTTTCAATCTATACACCGTTTTTTGTTAAACTTAAGTGTTCTTTAAAACCAATATCACTTTAAGTAAGTAGAAAGTAAAAGCAAAAATAAACTCAATAAAAACTAAGTGTTAATAAAATCTTACCATTTATCATTGCCTACCTGAAGGTCCTGAGCCCAGTGCTATCTCCCTTTGTGCAGTAAGAGATTAGCAAGAGTTAAGAGCAGTGTTAAAAACACATTGCCAGGGGGGCACCTGGGTGGCTCAGTCGTTAAGCGTCTGCCTTTGGCTCAGGTCATGATCCCAGGATTCTGGGATCGAGCCCCGTATCAGGCTCCCGGCTTGGTGGGAAGCCTGCTTCTCCCTCTCTCACTCCCCCTGCTTGTGTTCCCTCTCTCGCTGTGTCTCTCTGTCAAATAAATAAATACAATATTTTAAAAAAAAACAAAAAACAACACATTGCCAGGGACTCCTGGGTGGCTCAGTTGGTTAAGCATCTGCCTTCAGTTCAGGTTATGGTCCCAGAGTCCTGGGATCGAGTCCCACATTGGGCTCTCTGCTCAGTGGGGAGCCTGCTTCTTTCTCTGTCTGCCATTCTCCCTGCTTTTGCTCTCTCCCTCCCTCTTTCTGACAAATAAACAAATAAAATCTTTAAAAAAAAACACATATTGCCACTAAAGTAATAATTTACATTGAGAGGTAATAAAAAGATGAAATGGTAATACTTTTATCAGGGTTTTTAAAGTTTCATGACACTGTAACATTTACAATGACTTTATCAGTATTGCTGTGGTACTTTCTCATACATAACAAACTACATGGTGGTGCTTTGGTACAGATATTACATATTATTTTAGTCTATTTTTCACATTTTTCTTTATTTGTTTTAGTATCTGAGTATCCATCTTTTTTTTTTTAAACAGGGAGAAAAATGAGAGATACTACTGTGTCCTTTTCAATGATGAACACCATTCGTATGACCATGTCATATACAGTCTACAAAGAGCTCTTGACTGTGAACTCGCAGAGGCCCAGCTGCACACCACTGCCATAGACAAAGAGGTTTGTGGGCTTCGTTTGAATTCTTGTGTTCCCTTACATCAGCTTCCTGGGAGTCAGGTGTTGACTGAGCCCTTGCCAAGTGCTCTTTAGTAATACAATGTGTTAGGAATAATCATACTCTTCTTTTATTCTTTATATCCTAGGTTAATTGGTTAAACTTGATTTTTCTGTATATCATAATTATAAATAAACTATTAGCTTTCTTCTTTTATTCTAAATAATTAGAAAGTTACTGACTATATTTGGTCAAAAGTAGTTAATTAAGAATGTCAGCTTCAGTCAGTTTATATAATTATTTATTAAAATAGTATTCTGTAATTATTGAGTGTATGAATAAATGCATCAATTTTGACATTTTTAACATTATTTCTTACAGCTACTTTTAGTATAATACTGATTCTGTGGTTTAGCTTTTTAAAAAATACCTGTCCAAAGCAAACTGTGTTCCTCAGGTATATAGAGACAATATTAACTTAATCCTTGTCCTTGAGAGGAGTGTAATATAGTGGAAGAAGCAGCATGGCATTAGTAATCAGCGTAGTGGTCCTAGGGCTTGAGGAATCAATATCCTGGTCATACTTGTCATCCACTGGTGGATGCCAAGTGTGTTGTGGAACACATGTTGTGGAACTTGTAAATTTCATTCATGGCAAGTATTTACTTACTTATACTTATTTTTTTTTAAGATTTTATTTATTTGACAGAGAGAGAGGGTGAGAGAGCACAAGCAAGGAGAGCAGCACACAAGCAGAGGGACAGAGAGAAGCAGTTTCGCCTGAGCAGAGAGCCTGACACGGGGCTCGATCCCAGGACCCTGGGATCGTGACCTGAGCCCAAGGCAGATGCTTAACCGACTGAAAGAACCAGACACCTGCATGAAAAGTATTTAAAACATGTACCAGGAGTTTAGTAAAAACATAAATTATTATTATTGAATAGAAATAGAGTACACTATAGCAAATGAAGGACTGACATTCTTACCAAGCAGGAAATCCAGCATCCTCAAGTATATTCTCTACTAGCAGTATCAAAAGTTCTGAAGCTTCATATAAGTGTTAAACATTTATTTTTATCTTAGGGCAGTACCCTAAGATGGGTATTGCCCATCTTAGGACTTTAAGGCAGTTGACGAATGATTAAAAACTCAGTAGGCCTTTGGACTACATATTACTTATTGATTGGGATTGTCAGTCTACTACTTAATTCTCATGTTTGTTTATAATTAGGGTCGTCGAGCTGTCAAAGCAGGTGCTTTTGCTGCTTGCCAGGAAGCAAAGGAAGATATAAAGGTAATTTTCTAAATTCGGGATGAAAGAGAATTATAAGAGGAATTCACATTACAAGAGCCGAAGTAGAACAATTACATTGTTGAAGTGGTTTGGCATCCTATGTAAAGGTAGGATTGGGCCATTTAGACCCAGAGATTTGAAGCTGTAAGTGTTACATAAGATTTTTTTGAAGAATAGATTACCTAGTTAAAACAAATTTTAAAACTAGTGTTTTGTTTTTAATATTCCTTTCACTTATAGAGCCATTCAGAAAATGTCTCTCAACATCCACTTCATGTAGAAGTATTACACTCTGAGGTTATGGCTCATCAGAAATTTGCTTTGCGTCTTGGCTCCTGGATGAATAAAATTATGAGCTATTCAAGTAAGCGTATTGCCTGTTTTTCTTATTTCTCATAAAATACTGGTTTTTGAAATAGCCATGAATTTGAAAATGTCATTGAGTATAAAACAAATTTCTTTTTCATTTTTGGTATATATATTTTGATTAATTTTCAGAATTGCATCTCAAATGCTCCAAATAATATTTTATCGGCTTTTGATTCTTTGATATTGACAGAATTATTCTTGATATCAAACTGGGGAGATTGTTAGTTTTTTCACATGTTATTGTAGGAAACATACTTTTGGGAGGAATATTGTGAGAATAAAAATTACCTGAGTTCTTTTGTTTGTAGGTGACTTTAGACAGATCTTTTGCCAAGCATGCCTTAGAGAAGAACCTGGCTCTGAGAATCCCTGTCTTATAAGCAGGTTAATGCTTTGGGATGCAAAGCTTTATAAAGGTAGGTAGATCTTTGCTATGATGCTTGCCATGAAGCATGACCTTAAAGTGGAGCTATAATCTTTTTTCTTTATTAAAACAGTGATCTTGATTGATGAGCTACTGTGCTTTAAGAAAAAGCTAACCAGTCAATATGTATTCTTCTGTGTTAAAACCCAGGGCTACTATCTCTTAATTATAGTGTCTTTTTGTTTAGTCAGGACCAGTAAAAAGAGTATGTATATATTCATGTAGTAGTGCCATTATTAAAGGTATGTTAATTTTTATTTTAAAAATCCAAATGCAGGAGCGTCTGGGTGGCTCAGTCATTAAACATTTGCCTTCAGCTCAGGTCATGATCCCAGAGTCCTGGAATCGAGCCCCACATTGGGCTCCCTGCTCAGCGGGGATGTTTCTCCCTCTCCCTCTGCCTCCTGCTCTGCCTACTTGTACTCTGTATCTCTGTGTCAAATAAACAAAAAAATTTAAAAACTTTAAAAATCCCAATGCAGTGTGCTATGGTGAATGCTGTGAAGTGTGTAAACCTGGCGATTCACAGACCCGTACCCCTGGGGCTAATAATACATTATATGTTTATAAAAAATTTATTTTAAAAAATCCAAATGCAGAACAAAAAGCGAAAGATGAGAAAAAAGCTAAAGTGAATGGAAAAGGAAAGACACAGAGTAAGAGTAATTTTGAGTAAAATAGAGTAAAAAGGAATGGAGAAAGCTTGGACAAGGTAGAGTGAAGTAAAGCAAAGTAGAGGGACAGAAACAGAGGGAAAAGGCATATATGTATTTTAAATTCTTGGTATTAATTATTAATGGATTAAATGCTACTAATATTTGAGTCCTTGAGGTCTATTAATATGTGAAATATTTTTATAATATTCTAACACTTCTAATAGCTGGAATTTTTTTATTTGCCTTTGTGTTACTCTTCCACTTCCCCCCAAAATGATCTGTAGGTGCCCGTAAGATTCTTCACGAATTGATCTTCAGTAGTTTTTTTATGGAGATGGAGTACAAAAAATTCTTTGCTATGGAATTTGTGAAGGTAATTACTCTTTATAAATAGGTATCAATAATAGAAAAAGAAAACCATTTTGGAAATGAAGCTGTAGAAACAAAGACAATTATGAATCAAGAATTTAACTTTGTGGTTTATTTTTTTGTCTAAAGTCCATTTATTTGCACATTTGGGAATATGGAAGCAGTAGTCGCAGAGCGGAGATAGGTGGAAAATAACCTGTTATTTGCCTGGACAGAGCAATAGGAAGTTATCACATTCACATGTGCATTTATTCTTCCTAATCATTTGTCTGTTTTATAACAAATAAAATAACGAGAAGAACTGACTAGTTGAAAAGGCATAGCAAGGAAAGGAACAGGTATGCATGCTAAAGGAAGGCAGAAATTAGATGAACAAGAATTGTACTTAACGAAGACTAAAATGTAAAGAGAAAACATACAGCCTTTTAATATTGTTTTATTGATCTGTTGTCTATCTCTTATATTTTTATATATATGTATTTTGCAAGGGGCGGGATCTATCTCTGAAGTTAGATTGCAAGGTAATACATAACAAGGACTTTTTGAATCTTTCACTTTGCCTTGTACAGAAGTATCCAAGGGGTGCCTGGCTGGTTCAGTCAGTAGACCATGTGACTCTTGATATCAGGGATGTGAGTTCAAGCCCCACGTTGGGTGTGAAGACTATTTAAGAAAAAAATGTGTGTGTGTGTGTGTGTGTGTGTGTGTGTGTGTGTATAAAAAATAAAAGAAGTTAAAAGGGTATCCAATAAGTAATTGTTGGTTTCCTCTGATTTTGGGTTACAGACAATTCTATAAAAATTAAAACTGGTCAGAGGTAGGGTCCAGGATGGAATTGAAAGCAGAGAATGAAATAATGGTACTATGGGACAAGATACCTGCACTCTCTGGATTTTACAAGTAGAGCGTTAAAAGTAACACGTTTAGTTTCTTGAAAGATAGTAACAGCTCAAGCTATTTAACTCTGTTTTTCTAAAATTCTTAGAATATTGGACCATATCTGTGATCTGAAATGAGTATTTTTTTTTCTTCTACAAAAGTACTTCTCCTTACTTAAATTGGATTTTTTTTAATATCATGATTACTTCTTTGTAGGAATTCTAATGGATAAAATTAAATATGTAGGTCAAGGATCTAACACTGTGCTTGATACATGACTGGATGTATTATTATTTTTGTTTCCCACTATATCAGGTTGATTTTCAGCTGGTATAGTTAAGCTGAACCAGTATATTTAACGAGCTGCACCAGTATAGTTAAGAAGTTATTTGCACCCAGCATCCATTCTGTCTAAGGTTGGATTGAATCCAATTGGTTGGTTTTCTGGGTCCTGTCAGTTTTTAGGTACTTTGAATATTGCCTCTGCCCTATACCACTGTAATAGAATCTGCTAAAGATTGTCCCAGATTCTGTTTAGAGAAAGGATATACAGCACTACCACAGTCCGCTATGACTCTTAGATGTGTGTGTGGTTTTTTTTGTTTTTTTTTATAGTTTTCACTTACAACTCTGCTAGATTGGGTAGCTGAGTTCATATTTGGTCTTTTGTTTGTTATTCTCTAATATATTTTTGTTCAACATACTGTCTTCTCTTTAGAAATAGGAATTATAGGGGCACCTCACTGGCTCAGTCAGTGGACCAGGCAACTCTTGATCTTGGGGCTGTAAGTTCAAGCCCCATGTTAGGTGTAGAGATTACTTTAAAAATACATATTAAAAAAAGAAGAGATAGGAATTACATTACTTTTCATCATATGTGTAGAAACAAATCTGCAGCAGCTATTAAAATTGGGATTCTAAAAGTTTTCAACAATTTATCATCGATTCTCCACTTACTATTCTGTCTTTCAGTATTATAAACAGCTGCAGAAAGAGTATATCAGTGATGATCATGACAGAAGTATCTCGGTAACTGCGCTCTCAGTTCAGATGTTTACTGTTCCTACTCTGGTATGTATTGATCATTTCTTTGCAACCTTTCCAAGTAAAACCTGTTTTGCTTTTTAAGAATTTGCCTAGGGGGCGCCTGGGTGGCTCAGTGGGTTAAGCCGCTGCCTTCGGCTCAGGTCATGATCCCAGGTCCTGGGTTCAAGCCCCACATCGGGCTTTCTGCTCGGCAGGGAGCCTGCTTCCTCCTCTCTCTCTGCCTGCCTCTCTGCCTACTTGTGATTTCTCTCTGTCAAATAAATAAATAAAATCTTAAAAAAAAAAAAAAAAGAATTTGCCTAGTAGTGAATCAAATTAAAATAATGTCGGAGTAGTATATTGGGCTAATTTCATTTGGAAAATTGAATAATACTTCAGTAGTATTTGCATGTGAACTATACGTTAATGGGACCCAAAGACAAGATAGCTTTGGAGTGGGAGTGCTGGCGTGACTGTTGTCCAGTGGTCCTGATCTCTGCTGGTGAAGTCCAGAACTGGTTTCTCAAATTTTAGACTAATGAGAGCTGTGTCTTTTCAATACCCATACTACTTTTTTTTGTTGTTCCTTTATTCTGTAGTTATTGCTTGGAGGCAGGGGTATAGATTAAGGTAAAACAAAGCAGAAGGAGAGAGTTCTCTGAAGCATTTGCATGAAATAGTACTGACAAGGTACTGTATAGGCCTGGGAAGAGAGTGGAAAATTCTGCTTTTTTTTTTCTTTTTTAAATGCTACTACTTTTCATGTTTCTTTTTGATAGTTTGGTTAACTATTCTTACTTTCCCATGTCAAAGGTGAGAGAAAAGCGTGGAGAAGAGACAGTGGATTAGGAGTGAAAGGGAGATAGTAATAGAATAGAATAGATAGTAATATGATAGAAGTCATGAGGTGTATCTGTGTTCTGCTTTGCTCATCATGTGATTACTGATGGTGCACATTTATGTAGATAACCTGTGTGATGGGCTTAGAGTATCCAGACAGGTGTTACTGAAGAGTAAGAAATTATCACTTTTAGAAAATGACGTCTCAGAGAAAAAAAATGAAACAAGATGGGACCAGGGAAGGAGACAAACCATAAGAGACTCTTAATCTCAGGAAACAAACTGAGGGTTGCTGGGGGTTGGGAGAGGAGGGATAGGGTAGCTGGGTGATAGACATTGGGGAGGGTATGTACTATAGTGAGTGCTATAAATTGTGTAGGACTGAAGATTCACAGACCTGTACGCCTGAAGCAAATAATACATTATAAGTTAATTTTTAAAAAAGGAAAGAGGGGTGCCTGGGTGGCTCAGTGGGTTAAGCCACTGCCTTCAGCTCGGGTCGTGATCTCGGGGTCCTGGGATCGAGCCCTGCATCGGGCTCTCTGCTCAGCAGGGAGCCTGCTTCCTCCTCTCTCTCTGCCTGCCTCTCTGCCTGCTTGTGATCTCTCTGTCAAATAAATAAATAAAATCTTAAAAATAAATAAATAAATAAGGAAAGAAAGAAAATAGCATCTCAGAATTTGCTGTTCTGTGAGACTAAAGACTGTGTTTGATGCATTTATTTGGAACATTTAAAATGACTCACTGACCAACCAAATGAATGAATAAATTAAGTCCATACTATCACGAGTTAATACTAAAGAATATTCTTGAAATACTCTGCAGGCTCGACATCTTATTGAAGAGCAGAATGTTATCTCTGTCATTACTGAAACCCTGCTAGAAGTTTTGCCTGAATACTTAGACAGGAACAATAAATTTAACTTCCAGGGTTACAGCCAGGACAAATTGGGAAGAGTATATGCAGTAATATGTGATCTAAAGTAAGTTGTTCAAGTCAAAAGGTAAGGGTACCTATTAATCACAGTGTGCTTATGTATTCCATTTTATAAATAGACTTCTCATCCTTTTAGTTATTTAGAATTTTCCTTATAATGATGGCAAGTACAAGGCACTGTTACTGTCTCATGTCAATAAATGTTTTAACTGAAGGCTTCTTATATAAAATTGCAGCCTGGTTAACAAAGGAGGTATTGAGGAGGGGCCTTTTACAGGAACTTTGGGTCTCTAGGGTCACTAAATGAATCTCCATCATAACTACCATGCCTTTCACTCACTCTCACTCATGTACTTTTGTTCCTTCCCTTTTACGTAGTCTATTTGTACATGGTTTCAGATAATCTTGTTGATCTGAGTTTCTTTTTAACTCCCTTTTTCATACATACAACCAAGTTATTGATGCTCATCAGGGGTTTCTTAAGTTTTTTTGCTGAAGAGAATAGAATTTCCTTTTAAACTAAAGTTGGAATCACATGATAGATCACTTTTGGGATTGTTGGACTTAAAAGGAATTAAGTTTCCATTTATTTTAGAATTGGTGAATATTATAAGTGTTGTGATGTAAAAGTATTCAATAAATCATAAGTTCCAGAAAATTCTTTTGAGAATATATTAAAACACATTTCATTTAGTTTACTGTTTAAATTGAAGAGCTCCAAGGTGTATTGAATTAATTATTTTTAGTCCCCAGTAGGGAAAAATCATTCTAATTTTGTCTACTTCTTTTAATGACCATTTAGGGCATAGAGGGGTGGAAACAGGCTTCCAAACTAACCTAGAAATAGTTCAGTTTGCTTAAAAATACACTTGACAGGGGCACCTGGGTGCTTAGTCAGTTAAGTGACTGGCTTTTGATTTTGGCTCAGGTCGTGATCTCAGGTTCATGAGATGGAGCCCAGCATTGGGCTCTAAGCTCAGTGGGAAACCTGCTTTTTTCCCTTTCCCTCTGTGCCTCCCCACATTCTGACCTTCTCTCTCTCTTTCTCTTTCTCTCTTAAATAAATCTTTAAAAAAAAAAAAAAATTTTACAGAGCTCTGGAATTATGCGTTGGATCCTTGATATTACTAAGGGAAGTTTCTAGACCTTTTCAAATTCCTCAGTTTTTAAATGTGACTATAAATCTTTCTCTCAGGTTCAGCAAATTACTACATTATCACAACCTCAGTACAGAGATGGTAGGTAAATTCAGTAGTGAATCACCATTTAGCCAGTGTGCTTCACAAATTATGCATAAATTAACATGTATGCAAAACAGACAAGCAAAAAATGCACAAAAATGCCAAATGGCCCTACTTAAAAGTATCAGTGTTAAATCGGTGTATTTATTATTCCTAGGTATACTGTACAGGAAAAATCTCTTTACTGTGACCCTCATTACTGTGAAATATTCTTGTAGCTGAGTTATTTTTTTTAATCCAGGGAAGTAGTGCATAATCACCTCATTGTTTTATCACATTTTATTTTGTATTATGCATTTCCGACTATAGTTATTCTCTACAATAAATACTTTAGAGTCAGCACATCCCTAGATACTTTACCATATGTTAAAACTTTAGGGTTGCTGGTTCAGATGTTAACTTTAAAGTTTTCCCAGTCTTTGGATGGTTATTAACAACTTCTCTCCTATATCCTTACCTAAATAGAAAAATCTCTAATGACAAGGAGAAGGGGAAATTCACATATTTTGAGCACCTAGAAAATCTGTATTGTGGTTGTCTATCTGTAATAGGCTAGGTTGCTTCCAAGGTTCGCTTAAGCAGAACAACATCTGAGTAGAGAATTCAGGCTTAACTTTGACAACCGCCTCTCACAGAGCCTTCACATTTTGCTGGTATAATTGTAGCTCTGCCTAGAGCTTCTGATTATTTTAAGAAATTAGAATCCATAATGTTGATGAATCAACATTCTCTATAGCTCTGATAACTTTAAAATTATCTCAGACTGGGAAAGTGAAATATTTCTTTGTCTTTTGAAATGATAGGTATATCCTAATCAGCAAGCCCACAACATGGACAGAAAGATTAAGAATGCAATTTCTAGAAGGTTTTCGGTCTTTTTTGAAGATTCTTACGTGTATGCAGGTATGATAGTTCTTCTGTACATCAGTAAAATAAATTTATTTTTAAAAATTTAGCCCCGGTCTTTGTTTTAAGCAAATATTGGTTATTTGAGGAAGACTGTATCTAATAAAATAGAATTAAATTTAAATACTGCCTCACTGATCCCGCTTTAATAGATCTTTAATAGGTATAATTCTGTATGCTTTAGTTAATGTTTATTAACTATTTAATATTTTAAATTACTCTTTAATATTTATTGAATGCTTACTATGTGATATGGTAGTAACCACTTCACATGCATTATCTCTGCTGAGCATCATAGCAGTCTTATAAGGTAGTTACTATTATTTTCATTTTCCATATAAGGGAATTGAAGTCTAGAAATAATTTGACCAAGGTCACATGCAGCTAGAAAGTGACAGCTGGGATTTGAACTCAGTTTGAACTTGTATAATAGCCATGTTAAGAAAGCTATGCATATATGAATATGAATCCTAACAATTTTATATTTTGACAGTAGAGGAGCAAAGAAAGAGGGCCCACTATATACATATATAGTAATCACTCTTTTCTTATAGGGAATGGAAGAAATCAGAAGACAGGTTGGGCAGCACATAGAAGTGGATCCTGACTGGGAGGCTGCCATTGCTATACAGATGCAATTAAAGAATATTTTACTCATGTTCCAAGAGTGGTGTGCTTGTGATGTAAGTAAAATTTATTAGTAGGATCAGTGCCTTTTTAAGTGCTCTAATGGTTATCAGCAGTAAAGTTTTATGTAGCAACTTGCTTGAGGTAAAATTTTATTACTTAAGTTGTGTGTTTGAATTTTTCTTATTAAATTTATTTTTCAAAAAAAAGAGTTTTTTAGAAGATTTTTACTTATTAGAGAGAGAGACTGCAAGAGAGGGAATACAAGCAGGGGGAGTGATAGAGGGAGAAGCTGGCTTCCCGCTGAACAGGGAGCCCCATGCAGGGCTTGATCCCAGGGACCCTGGGATCATGACCTGAGCCAAAGGCAGACGCTTAACCGACTAAGCCACCTGTCTTACTAAATTTAGAAGGAAAATCCAGTGTTTGGTTTTTGTTCATTTGTTTTTAAAGATTCTGTTTATTTAGAGAGAGAGAGAGAGAGAGCATGAGCAGGGAGAGGGGCAGAGGGAGAAGGATTGAGAATCTCAAGCAGTCTCCCCGCTGAGCATGGAGCCCAGCACCAGCCTGGATCTCACAAGCGTGAGATCATGACCTGAGGCAAAATCAAGTCAGATGCTTAACCGACTGAGCTACCCAGGTGCCTCAGAGAATCCAGTTTTTTATACTTAATTAAAAAATGTGCCCCATGGTAGTTTCATTTACATCTGGGAATAGTGGGGTTTAAACAATACAACAAAACACAGTTATTTATATATGTATTCATTTATTTCCTTGGACATGAATGTTAGTGTGAAAATTAGGATCACATTAGACTTTAAACTATTTCAGTAGTAGAAAAGGGTGGATATTTATTTAGTCAAGAGCTCTGTTATGCATATTAAACCATTAAGAAAATTAATTTCAAAATATAGAGCTAATATATTTCCTTATGCAATAATTTTAGACCATAGCCCTCTTAAAACACACAGTCCTACCCTAGATGACATCATTTATTTCTGTTTTGAGAAAACTGACATTATCTGAATCAAATTCTTTTGATTTCTCGAGTTTCTCTATTCTTCTTACATGACACAGTCTATTCATTAAGTTTCTTTGTGTCTTCACACTTGGTCCTATTCTTTTCATCTCTTTCTTTCTAAAACTGAGGTCTCTACCTAGGCTCTTGGTCCTGAGCTACTTCTTCCTGGAATTGGCTTCCTCATTTGTCTCCTCTGTTACTTCCCACTCTTTCATTCATCTGCCTATACACACACAGGACTCCCCTTTCCTTAAAATCAATAAGAATAAAAGCCCCTTAGTTGTCTCTGCTACCCCTGTGAACTCTCTTTTTTCCTCCTTTCTTCTGCTTCACCATGAGCAGTTGATCACAGGTTCAGAGTAGCAGTCATACAGACATGACAGGATTTAATCTAGCACTGTAGCTTTGTAGAACAATAAGGACAGGAAATATTATCCAGCAACTAGCCATATCACATATTTTTTGGCAGCCCTCACCTTAGGGAGGGCATGCATAATTAAATTTAAGATGAGGTCAAAGTATGCGTTGCTCATCTTGACATTTACCAAACTTTCTGAAGTCATCTACGTTTGATCTTGTCACTCTAGCTTCTGAAACTTCTTTAGGGTCTGCTTTCTGCCCTTACCAATTGATTGGAACTGCTTTTTGAAAAAAATTTCAAAGGATCTATGTAGTAACCAAATTCAGAGAATCTTTTCTAAGTCCCCATCTTCCTTCAAATGTTTGTCATTGTATTCTGTTGAGTACCTTAATCTTTTTTTTTCTTTCAAGACTTTATTTATTAATTTGAGAGAGAGAGAGAGAGTATAAGCAGGGATTGGGGCACAGGCACAGGGAGAAGCAGACTCCTCGCTGAGCAGAGGGCCCAACACAGGGCTGGATCTCAGGACCCTGAGCCAAAGGCAGATGCTTAACCAACTGAGCCACCCAGGTGCCCCTGTTGAGTACCTTAATCTTTTTGAAACTTTCTTTCCCCCTGATTTTTACAAACCTATTTATTCTAATACTTCTGTTATTGATTTGTTAAGATTTCAGTGATTCCTTCCCCCCACCCCAATTCTTTCTGCCTACTAAACGAGACATTCCCGAGACGCCTGGGTGGCTCAGTTGGTTAAGCAGCTGCCTTCGGCTCAGGTCATGATCCCAGCGTCCTGGGATCGAGTCCCACATCGGGCTCCTTGCTCATCAGGGAGCCTGCTTCTCCCTCTGCCTCTGCCTGCCATTCTGTCTGCCTGTGCTTGCTCTCTCTCCCTCTTTCTCTCTCTGACAAATAAATAAATAAAATCTTTAAAAAAATAAAAATAAAAAAATAAACGAGACATTCCCAATATTCTCTTCTTATAGTTTTAGGTCTTTCCTTTCTACCACCTCAGTTAAAACTGCAGATGAGGGGCGCCTGCGTGGCTCAGTGGGGTAAGCCTCTGTCTTCAGCTTAGGTCGTGATCCCAGGGCCCTGGGATCGAGGCGCACATTGGGCTCTCTGCTCAGCAGGAAGCCTGCTTCCCCCTCCCCCTCTGCCTGCTTCTTTGCCTTCTTGTGATCTTTCTTTCTCTTTGTCAAATAAATAAATAAAATCTTTAAAAAAAAAAAAAAAACTGCAGAGATGACTGTTCTAAGCTATAATATCATTTCTGTTTATGTGCTAGATATCCTTGCTTAGATCTTATACTTATATTTCAAATTCAAAGTATATTAAATTGGTTTGTCATCATTTCTTTCTACTTCCGTCTTGTACTTTCCCTTCTCAATTTCCCTTGTTTACTGTGATTCATACATTCATCCACACAGAAAAATCTCAGAGCCACTGCATTCTGTGTGTTAGATGTTAACAGATTTTTCAAGGGAGAAAGTTCTGTGTTCACATAAAATTGAGAAATGCTAGGTTGAACAAGTTCAAATAGGATTTTTTAAAATGCCACTGAACTTCTCAAACCCTTTAAATAATCAATGTGCTCATTTCTAAGTGGAATATTCCTAATTTATTTGCTCATAAAATCCCTTTTTTGGGATAAAATTAGTGTAAGAGACACGGTGTTGAAAAGTCAGTTTGACTCTTCTCTCCCTGGCATACTATCCTAATTTGAATTTTCCTTATTCTAAATATACTTTATAATTCTAACTTATTTCCTGTGTGTTCTTTCTCTTTTGCCTTGACTGCCCCCAACACAGTTAAGACCCTGTCCCCTTACAGTTAGACTTCTTGGTAATCTTTCTCTTGGTTCCCTTGTCTTCTAACATTACCCTCTCCAATCTGTCATCTTCAGTAACACTCATTAATTCTTTCTGAAGCAGTTGTATTGACATCATTACACTTCAGACATAATCAGTGCATTTACATACTTGCCAAGGCATATTTCCAGCTTAACTGCTCATTAATTTCATCCATAAATCCTTTAATTTATCTAGTTTTTTATTCTTCCACGGTGACTGAACAGGAATTGGACTTCCCCTTTTTTCTCTGTTTACCCCCATCTCTGCTTATGATGCCACTGTCACCTCAGTCAGTAGAGTATGTGACTCTTTTATTTTTTTTAAGATTTTATTTTAGTATATGTGCTGCCAAAGTGAGCACAAGATTTTATTTTAGAGAGAGAGTAGTCAGGAGAGCACATGACTCTTTTTTTTTTTTTAAGATTATATTTATTGTAGGAGGAGAAAGAGACAAGCATGCAAGAGCATGATCTCAGGATCATGGGAGCACGCAGGGCTTCAGGCTCAGTGCGGAGTCAGCTTGAGATTCCCTGCCCCTCTCTCTCCCTCCCCCTCTGCCTCTCCTGCCACCTATTGTCATCTTTTCCCCCATACTTAAATTCTGCATATTCTTTTAGACCCCACCCAAAAATGCTTTCATAAATATGTCTTCCCAGTTGTTTATAATTCTTTTTCCTCCCTCTTAATTTGTTTGTACCATTTACATGGTACTTAAAATGTTTTACTTCAATAGGGCACATGTGTATGTCTGCGTCTGTCTGTCTGTCTTATATTTCCACCTAGTTTGCAGATCCTCTGCAGGTGTCCCTGCTGTACATAAAATAATTTTGTGCTTATATTATTTTTTATATTATTTTGCTTATTTATATATATTTGTGCTTATATTTAGCTTATATTTATTGAGTGGTATAGGAAAGTAACTTGTTAATCTATTTGCATTTTTATTTTTCTTTTAGGAAGAGCTCTTACTTGTGGCTTATAAAGAATGTCACAAAGCTGTGATGAGGTGCAGTACAAGTTTTATATCTAGTAGTAAGACAGTAGTACAATTGTGTGGTCATACTCTGGAAACTAAGTCCTACAGAGTATCTGAAGATCTTGTAAGCATACATCTGCCACTCTCTAGGACTCTTGCTGGTGAGTGTTCGTTTTTTGCAGGTTTCTATTAGCTTTGTTTTTTAGATATTCAGGGTAGTGGAATTATTTCTGTTTTTGTTCTGTGCTCAGTATGTACAGACATACTCAGATCAGATACTGCAGTTAAGAACTGTCACTGTCCTTCAAATAACATCTATCTAAGGATGCTTGTGAACCCGGGCCTTTTTTTTATCTGGATCAACTAATGGATCCTTGTAATATAAACTTAAGGACTAACTTGGTAACTCATCTTCCACTCAGACTTAAATATAGCAAAATCTTGTTGCTAGTTTGTTTTTGTTTTATTGTTGTTTCAAATTTTTAAATTCTCATTGTTTTTTTTTTTTTTTAATTGAAGTATGGTTAACACACATTGTTACTGGTTTTTAACACCCTCTCTGCTTGATTACACCAATGTGCTGTCTGTGTCATTGTTCCTTTCACCACTAAAAGAAAGAAATCATAAATTTTATTTAATCATTCTTTGATTTGCATTTCCATGTAAATTGGCCCTGTCAGTTTTTTTTAAAACAACTTTCTTTAAGTGCATTAATTAATTTATTTTTAAATAATATTGATAGCAGCTTTCTAATTTAGTTAGTTAGTTGGGAAGTCATAAAGCTCTACTCCCAATGCGGAACTTGAGCTCACAATCCTGAGATCAAGAGTCACATACCCAGGGAGCCTGTGTGGCTCAGTCACTTACGTGTCTGACTCTTGGTTTCAGCTCACGTTGTGATCTCAGGATCATGGGATTGAGCAGGTCTGCAGGCTCATTGGTCTCAGTGGGAAGTCTGCTTGATATTCTCTGCCCGGCTCTCTCACTGCCCCCTGCCTCTCCCTCCCCCACCCCCTGCTTCTTATGCTTGCCTTTCTCTCTCTAAAATAAATAAAATCTTAAAAAAAAAAAAAACAGTTGCATGCTCTACTGACTGAGCCAGCCAGATGCCCCTACATACATATTTTTAATTGTAGTAAAATATACATATGATACAAAGTTTATCATTTTAACCATTTTTAAAATTTTTTCTTTTTTCTTTTATTTTTTCAGTGTTCCAAAATTCATTGTTTATGCACCACACCCAGTGCTCCATGCATTACGTGCCCTCCATAATACCCATCACCAGCCTCACCCAGCCCCCCATACCCCTCCCCTCCAGAACCCTCATTTGTTTCTCAGAGTCCATAGTCTCTCACGCTTTGTCTCCCCCTCCAATTCCCCCAACTCTGTTCTCCTCTGTATATACAGTGGCATTAAGTACGTCACATTGTTGTGCAGTTATCACCACCATCCATGTTCAGAATTTTTTTCATCTTTCCCCACTGAAATTTGGTACCTATTCAATACAATGCCTCAATCCTGACCATTCCTTGTAGTACCTGGCAGTCACATTTTTACTTTCCATTTCTAGGACTTGACTACTCTAGGTACCTCATATAATTAAAATCTTACAATATCCTTTAAAAATTGGCTTATTTTGGGGCACCTGGATGGCTCAGTGGGTTAAGCCTCTGCCTTTGGCTCAGGTCATGATCTCAGGGTCCTGGGAACGAGCCCCGTATCAGGCTCTCTGCTCAGCGGGGAGCCTGCTTCTCCCTCTCTCTCTGCCTGCCTCTCTGCCTACTTGTGATCTTTGTCTGTCAAATAAATAAATAAAAAATCTTAAAAAAAGGGGTGCCTGGGTGGTTCAGTGGGTTAAAACCTCTTCCTTTGGCTCAGGTCATGATCCCAGGGTGCTGGGATCGAGCTCCGCATCAGGCTCTCTGCTCGGCCAGAAGCCTGCTTCCTCCTCTCTCTCTGCCTGCCTCTCTGCCTGCTTGTGATCTCTGTCTGTCAAAAAAATAAATAAAATCTTTAAAAAAAAAAAATCTTTAAAAAAAAACTGGCTTATTTCATTTACTACAATATCCTTAGTTTATCCATGTTATAGCATCTATCAGAATTTCCTTCCTTTTTTTCAAATTTCCTTCCTTTTTGAGGCTGAATAATATTCCATAGTGTGTGTGTGTGTGTGTGCACGTGCGCGTGTGTGTATACACTACCTTTTGTTTATGCATTCATCCACAAATGGATGTTTGGGTTACTTCCACCTTTTGGCTGTTGTGAATAATGTTACTGTGAATATGAGTGTACAAGTATCTGTTTGTTTTCAGTTCTTTGTGGTATGTATTGTAAGTAGAATTGCTGGCTCATAAGGTAATTCTACTTTTTAATTTTTTGAGGAAACTCCATACTCATTTTCTATCTTTTTTTTTTTTAAAGATTTTATTTACTTATTTGACAGAGATCACAAGTAGGCAGAGAGAGAGAGGAGGAAGCAGGCTCCCTGCTGAGCAGAGAGCCGCATGTGGGCTTGATCCCCAGACCCTGAGATCATGACCTGAGCCAAAGGCAGAGGCTTTAACCCACTGAGCCACCCAGGACCCCCATACTCGTTTTCATAGCAACTGCTCATTTTACATTCCCATTGGCAGTGCCCAAGGATTCCATTTTTTCCACATCCTCACCAACACTTCTTATTTTCTATTTTTTTTAAAAATAGCCTTCCTAATGAATGAAGTGGTAGTCCATTGTGGTTTTGATGTGCATTTCCCAAATGATTAGTGACTCTTGAGCATCTTTTCCTTTGGCCATGTTTGTATCTTCTTTGAGAAATGTTTATTCAAGTCCTCTGTAGTTTTTTAATCATATTTATTTGTTGTTGGAGATAGATATCAGATATATTATGTACAAATATTTTCTCATTTTGTGCATTGCTTTTCTACTCTTTTGATAGTGTCCTTCAAAATTATTGCTGAATCTAACGTATTGAAGCCTTTTCCCTATTTTCTTCTAAGAATTTTATAATTTTAGCTCCTGTGTGTAGCTTTTTGATTAATTTGGTTAAATTTTGTACATGGTGTAATTGACATGATTTTTATGTCACTTCTATTTTTATAAAAAGAAATGATTAAATTAGTTTTCATTTATTTTATGCTTATTTAAGAGCAGAATAAGAAAATATCTTGGCAGCATATTATTTTTACATAATATATAAGCACATCTTGCACAATATAGGATATTATATAGTAGTAATATTAATATATTACTGTGTTTCAAAATTAGAAATCAAAAGTTTGCATTGCTAAACTCAATAAATGTACATTTCCATCTCATAAGATTCTAAACTTGAGGAGTTAATGAGACAATTAAACTGGGTTTATTCTTTTTTGATTTCTCTCTCTCTCTCTTTTTTTAATAACGTTAGGTCTTCATGTGCGTTTAAGCAGGCTGGGAGCTGTTTCAAGACTGCATGAATTTGTGCCTTTTGTAAGTGACTCTATTAAGCGTTAATTTACTCATGTCCTATTTCTAAACACCTCTTGGTTGATGAGAGGGAAGAAAAATTTTGAAACCTACCTGAATTTCATCCTTTTATGTCTCTCTATAAGTACATTGAAATCTGAATCACAAGAACTTCGAATTACTCATTCAGGTCCATCCATTTTACAGATGAGAAAACTGAGGATTGTGTAGTGCCATAACTTTGAGACACAGCCAAGCCCTCTGAAAAATAACAAAATTGCTCATCTATTTTAGGAGGACTTTCAAGTAGAGGTACTAGTGGAATATCCTTTGCGTTGTCTGGTATTGGTTGCCCAGGTTGTTGCTGAGATGTGGCGAAGAAATGGGCTCTCTCTCATTAGCCAGGTATGGCAAGTCCTGTTTACATTTATGAGTATGTTCATTCTCTGATTGTTCTTTCTTTTTTGATTTTAACCTGTGTCCCTAGATTTTGCTGACTATTTCCTTTTTGGATTTTGCTATTTCCTGTTCTCTTATAGAAACTCAGAAATGAAAGTTCTGGTAACCATATAGACTTTTGTTCTTCTATCCTATTGAGTAGATAGATTAAATGAAAGCCAGTAGAAACCTGTCCATTAGTATAGGTCTTTTCTGAAGATTTCCTTACTTGGGGACATGTAGTCTTCCCACCACCCTTCTTTTTTGTTTGTTTGTTTTTTGTTTTTTGTCTTTTTAAACATTTTGGTTATTTATCTGACACACAGAGAGAGAGAGCATGAGCTGGGAGGAAGAACAAGGGGAGAGGGAGAGAAGCAGGCTCCTCTCTGAGCAGGGAGCCCAATACAGGATTCGGTCCCAGGACTCTGGGATCATGATCTGAGGTGAAGGCAGATGCTTAACCAAACCAACTGAGCCACCCAGGTGCCCCAATTTAGAGTATTTTAAACTCTGAAGTATTTTCATGCCATATTTCCTTCAAAATCTCACAAATCCCTTAAAATAATTCAGAGATTTAAAATTTTTCCCCACTAAGGAGTTCTTGGAATTTTTCATTTTGAGAAAGTTTTTAAAAAGTTTTTGTTGAGGATTCTGTTTAAAATAAAATAATTCTTGTAACTTCTACCTTTTATAGGTATTTTATTACCAAGATGTTAAATGCAGAGAAGAAATGTATGATAAAGATATCATTATGCTTCAGGTACCTATTGAAATTACTTTTTATATTTATGTCTTAACTTTCCTTCTTAGATCCCTTGTAATGAGAAAAGATACTATAATTATTTTTAACTTTATTTAAAATTTTCTTACTGTTAAAACTAAAAATGGAAGGGACTACTACATTATCTTCTGCAGACTGTATACTATTTCTGAAGTCCTACTAGAGACAAATGTTTCTTCATTCAGTACATGTAGAACTATGATGCTGCATTTCTTTCACAGATTGGTGCATCTTCAATGGATCCCAACAAGTTCTTGTTACTGGTACTTCAGAGGTATGAACTTGCTGATGCTTTTAATAAGACTATATCCACAAAAGACCAGGTAAGAACGGAAATGGACATGTGAATAAATTCCAAAGGAAATATTTTTGTTAACAATTTTAATCATATTTAGAATTTTTTCTTTAGATATATTTCCAAAAATCACACATACATACAACATGCATATCTATCTACATATGCACACATATACTCTTTTTTTGTTTGTTTGTTTTTTTGAGGTCCCCCCTCCGCCCATTAACCCTCAGTTTGTTTTGTGAGATTAAAGTCACTTATGGTTTGTCTCCCTCCCAATCCCATCTTGTTTCATTTACTCTTCTCCTACCCCCTCACACATATACTCTTTTAAAAAATTTAGAATATATAGATTAATAATAAGAAAAATCATGTGAAACAGCCTGCCTCCTAGAAATGATCACTTTTTTTTTAAATGTTATTAGTTACACAGTGCAATATTGGTTTCTAGAATAGAATTCACTGACTCATCACTAATATACAATACCCAGTGCTCATCACAAGTGCCCTGTTTAAGACCCATCACCCATCTAGTTGATCCCCTCCATCAACCCTTTGTTTGTTCTCCAGCATTAAGAGTCACTTACAGGGGCACCTGGGCAACTCAGATGTTGAGCGTCTGCCTTCGACTGGAGTTGTGATTCCAGGGTCCTGGGATTGAGCCCTGCATTGGGCTCCCTGTTCTGTGGGGAGCCTACCTCTCCCTTTCTAACTCCCCCTGCTTGTGTTCCCTCTCTTGCTGTGTCTCTCTCTGTCAAATAAATAAATAAAATCTTTAGAAAAATAAAAAAGAGTCATTTATGGCAGGTATCTATGATTCAGTAGGTTAAGTGTCTGCCTTTGGCTCAGGGTCCTGGGATCAAGCCCTGCATTGGGCTCCCTGCCTAGCGGGGAAGCCTGCTTCTCCCTCTGTCTGCCACTCCCCCTGCCTGTGCTTTCTCCCTCTCTGTCTCTGTGTCAAATAAATAAAATCTTAAAAAAAAAAAAAAAAGTCACTTATGGCTTGGTTCCCTCTCTCCTTTCTGTTTTCTGCCTTCCCAAATGCTCATCTTTTTCTTTTTTAAATTCCACAAATGAGTGAGATCATATGGTATTTGTCTTTCTCTGACTGACTTATTTCATTTAGCATAATACACTCTAGCTCCATCCACATTGTTGGCAGGATTTCATTCTTTTTGATGGCTGAATAATATTCCATTGTTCATCTTCTTTATCCTTTCATCAGTTGATGGACATATGGGCAATTTGGCTATTGTTGATAATGCTGCTATAAACATCAGGGTGCATATACCCCTTCAAATCTGTATTTTTTATTGTTTGGGTAAATACCTTGTAGTGCAATTGCTGGATCATACAGTAGTTCTATTTTTAACTTTTTGAGGAACCTCAAAACAGCTCTGGAGTGGCTGTACCCATTTGCATTCCCACCAACAGTGCAAGAGGGTTCCCCTTTCTCCACATCCTTGCCAACACCCATGGTTTCTTGTGTTGTTAATTTTAACCATTCTGTCAGATGTGAGGTGGTATCTCATCATAGTTTTGATTTGTATTTTCCTGATGATGAGTGATGTTGAGCATCTTTTCCTGTGTCTGTCAGCCATCTGGATATCTTGTTTGGAAAAATGTCTCTTCATGTCTTCTGCCCATTTCTTTTTTTATTTTTAAAGATTTTTGTTTATTTATTTTCTTGGCGGGGGGGGGAGCACAAGCAGGGGTAGCAGCAGGCAGAGGGAGAGGAAGAAGCAGGCTCCCCGATGAGCAGGGAGCAAATGTGGGGTTCGATCCCAGGACCCTGGGATCATGACTTGATCGGAAGGCAGACGCTTAACCAACTGAGCCACCCAGATGCCCCTCTTCTGCCCATTCCTTAACTGGATTATTTGTTTTTTTGGGGGTTGAATTTGTTAAGTTCTTTGTAGATTTTGAATACTAACCCTTTTTCAGATATGTCATTTGCAACTATCCCATTCTGAAAGCTGCCTTTTAGTTTTGTTAAATGTTTCTTTCGCTGTGCAGAAGCTCTTTATCTTGAAGAAGTCCCAGTAATTCATTTTTGTTTTTGTTTCCCTTGCCTTTGGCCACATGTCTAATAAGTTGCTATGGCAGAGATCAAAGAGACTTCTGCCTGCGTTTCCCTCTAGGATTTTGATGGTTTCCTGTCTCACATTAAGGTCTTTGATCCATTTTGAATTTATTTTTCTGTATGGTTTAGGAAAGTGGTCCAGTTTCATTCTTCTGGATGATGCTGTCCAGTTTTCCCAACACGATTTAAGAGACTGTCTTTTTTCTTTTTTTCTTTTTTTTTCTTAAGATTTTATTTATTTGAGAGAGAGAGAGATAAAGAGAGAATGAGAGGAGAGAAGGTCAGAGGGAGATACAGACTCCCCGGGGAGCTGGGAGTCCGATGCAGGACTTGGTCCCTGGACTCCAGGATCACGACCAGAGCTGAAGGCAGTTGCTTAACCAACTGAGCCACCCAGGCCCCTAAGGGACTTTTTTCTATTGGATATTCTTTCATGCTCTGTTGAAGATTATTTGACCATAGAGTTGAGAGTCATTACTGGGTTTTCTCTTCTGTTCCATTGATCTATGTGTCTGTTTTTGTGCCAATACCATACTGTCTTGATGACAACAGGTTTGTAATATAGCTTGAAATCTGGAATCATGATACCTCCAGTTTTGTTTTTCCTTTTCAGAATTGCTTTGGCTCTTTGGGGTCTTTTGTGGATCCATACAAACTTTAGGATTGTTTGTTCTAACTCTGAAAAATGCTTGTGGTATTTTGATAGGGGTTGCGTTAAATGTGTAGATTGCCTTGGGCAGTATAGACATTTTAATTATGTTTGTTTTTCTAATCCATGAGCATGGAATGCTTTTCCATTTCTTTGTATCCTTTTCAATTTCTTTCATAAATGTTTCTCTAGTTTTCAGAGTACAGACCTTTTACTTCTATAGTTAGATTTATTCCTAGGTATCATCTTGTTTGCAGTGCATTTGCAGATGGGATTGATTCTTTGATTTCTTCTTCTGCTGCTTCATTGTTGATGTACAGAAATGCAACACATTTCTGCACATTGATTTTATATCCTGTGACTTTACTGAATTTGGAAATGATCACTTAAGTTTTGGTGTCTTGTTTGTTTTTAGCCCAAAAATCGGATCATTTTGTATGTGCTATTTTGTAATTTGCTTTCTCTGCTTAATGAGATATTATGCTATATGTTTTCTTGTCATTAAATAAATATACAAGCACATCATTTTTTACATCATAATTTTTTTAAGATTATGTATCTATTTATTTGACAGAGAGAGACAGTGACAGAGGGAACACAAGTTGGGGAGTGGGAGAGGAAGAAACAGGCTTCTCACTGAGCAGGGAGCCCAACTCGGGGCTCGACCCCAGGACCCTGGGACCTTGACCTGAGCAGAAGTCAGATGCTTAATGACTGAGCCACCCAGGCGCCCCTACATCATAATTTTTAATGGCTGCATATTATTGTACTATATGATTACATTATATCTTAGTCCTCTATTGCTGAAGAGGTTTTCTAGTGTTTTGGTCTCAGAAATGTCTCTGAACCTTACGGTTTAAACACTTGCCTAATTATTCTGTTAAGATAACTTTTTAGAAGTAGATTTGCCGATGAAGACAGTGTGCTCTTTCTTAAGACTCTTAATACAGATTGTCAAATTGCTCTTGGAAAAGTCACTCAGATTTACCCTGTCTACCACTGTGTACATCTGTAATGACACTGGTATTTTTAATCTTCATTGAAGCAGTAGGTGAAAGCTGGTCTTTCATTTGTAGGTGTAGTTCTTTAATTAGCAGTGAGGCTGATCCTTTCTGATAGTAAAGTATCTTTCTAGTCCTTCAACCTTTTTCTGTTTTTGTCAGAGTTCTTGTTTAATAAGGATATTCTTCATTTATTGTTACATTTTTCACAATTTATTATTTGTTGTCTTATACAGTTTCATTATACCTTTAGTGCTTTGAAATGTGATATGAACTTATAAAGGAGTCCTTACCTTACTTTGAATTCATGCATCATGTTATTTTATGCTTTTACATTAGAAGTTAGTTGCAAAGGACCAAAGAATAGGATATAAAATATAAAGCTAATTTTTAGTCATTTTATACTCAGTGAAAAATGAGTATTTAATTTGCTATATTGCTTAAATAAGAGGTGTATTAAGGAAAGCTACTGTCACTGTAACTGGGATCTATTGTTTGAAGCCACTGTCCCACCAACCCAGAAAAGAAGGAAGTCATTAGAATTATTTTATTGACTTAAGGCTATATGGCAATGATCATGAAAACAGTAATATTTTTATTGAGTTATTATTTGCCAGTTATTGTGAACCTTATGGAATTTGATGTCAGATAAGGGAATTATTCACCTAATAATCTGTTGTAGTCCGGAAGAAAATACTGGACTGCATAGGCCATGACCCTGATCCAGAAATCTATGTCTTACGAAAGCTTTTGGTTCATATGTAACTAATTTATTCTTTTTTGATTCAATAGGATTTGATTAAACAATATAATACATTAATAGAGGAAATGCTTCAAGTCCTCATCTATATTGTAGGTAAGATTAAAACATGTTTGAAATAGGATATGAGTTCTTTTTAGAGAGAACATTAATAAAAACTATAATTTATCATTTTACTCATCTCCCAAACATAGCATAGAATATTAGAGATTAATGTGACTAATATGAGTGATATATTTAGAGACCCAGCTTTTGAAAAAGCACAGCTCTGTTATATCTTTATTTTTCAATACCTGATTTATAATTGGTCATGTTTGTAGAGGTCTGGAATACAGTTATCCTACTTAGAAATGTAGATGAAAAATATTTATACATTGAGTGCTAAAAATCCTATTTACATATGAAATTTCAGTGTAAAATAGGTTTAAATAAAATATATTTTCATCATGTCATTCTGTTAAATGACTTTGTGCAAATATTAGCCATACTTTTATTTTTTTATGTTCTATTTTATAGTCTGTTGGTTTTATCAGCTAAGTGAAAGTTCTAAACTTCTCATTCTAGCTGTTATTTCTTACTTTACTGCAGCAGACATGGCTTTACATTAGTAGTTCCTAGTGAGGATTCTAGCCATTAACTAAATCTGAGAACATGGGTTCATTTTACTTGTTGTGAAAGAGTTAATTATTTATTGGCTGCTTGTCTCCACAGGAAGTATGATAAACCTTCATTGCTAAATGAGATGGAAATGTGTAAAAGATTTTTAAATTAATGCTATGGTTTATTAAATTATAAAAACTTGAGGGAAATTTTAATGTTTGTTCTTGGAATGCTATATGAAGAATTTCTAGTATTGTATTATGTTTTTGCTATTTTATATTTTTAAATAAAGGTTTTATTATTGCTACTATTATTTTTCTGTTACTGCATTTATCCAGATTTATTGGGTTTTTCCTCCTATGTGATTTGATTTTTAGTTCATGTTTGCTATATTCTTTTTTTTAAATTTTATTTATTTATTTATTTATTTTTTATTTTTTATAAATGTTTTATAATGTATTATTAGCCCCAGGGGTACAGGTCTGTGAATCGCCAGGTTTACACTTGTCACAGCACTCACCATAGCACATACCCTCCCCAATGTCCATAACCCCACCCCCCCCCAAACCCCCTCCCCACAGCAACCCTCAGTTTGTTTTGTGAGATTAAGAGTCACTTATGGTTTGTCATGTTTGCTATATTCTTGAGTATAGTAAGTTCATTGCTTTCAGGAGTCAACATTTAATATATATCATTTATATATGTATAATTAACATATATATAATTATATAATATTCTATAGTAATTACATGTTATATTATACATTGTATTATTAGTTATTTATATGTTACTATATATTATACATCATTATTGTTATTTATAATATGTTGATTATCTAGAGCATGCCATCTATATTCTTTGGGTCTCAGAGTCCTGATTTGTAAAATTTGAGGCTAATATGTATGGTCTCTAAAGTTCCTTCTAACACTGAACTTCTGGGGTATTGTTTTAGTAAAGAAAATTGAAAGTTACAAAGTGCTTTACATATGTTAAGAGGAGTGATCTGTTTGAAATGAATTTATTTCACAAAAAGTCATTCTTTGGCTAATGTGTAGAATTTATCAAATCTCTTAGGCAAAAGTTTTCTGTCGTTATAAATATCATAGGACTTGGTATATATGTTGTTTTGAAAATCAGTCGTTACATAAGGCCAGTTACTGTAGGCCTTCTTTAGGCAATTAGAATTAGATGATATGACACCGGTGAAGTTCCCATAGTTAACTTAGCTGTTTTTCTCTCTCCATTTGGCAGTTTATTGAAATGAAAAATGGAAGTGTGATCATGTGGGCATTAGCAACACCAGTCATTCCTGATACATATTATTTTAAGTATTTTGTTTTTGAGTTTTCACTGTTCTTTCTTAAAATAATAAGTAGAGACAAAATTGAAGGTCTCGAAAAGCTCTTGTTCAACAATGGCCACTGCTCTTTCAGTGCCATGTACTTTGTTTTTTGATTTAGAAACACATGCTAATTTAATTGAGGGGCCTTGTTTATAATGTGTGAGTATGTGTATGTATACTTATGTGTGTTTGTGTTTGTATAAATTACAAAAAAGCCTGTGTTCTTTAGATCTCTTCATTTCTCTTCCTCTGACTTTTACATAAAGACTTCTTCAGATTTTAGGAACATGTGCAAATAGTTTTTGGTCACTCTCTCATGGACTTAACTGCCTTGTTCTGTGTATAAGTATTCCTGGTAGAAGAGATTTAAACAGAAAATAATTGTTTTACTTCTCTTTTCATTGTTTGTATAGGAGAGCGTTATGTACCTGGAGTGGGAAATGTAACCAAAGAAGAGGTCACAATGAGAGAAATTATTCATTTGCTTTGTATTGAACCCATGCCACATAGTGCCATTGCCAAAAATTTACCTGAGAATGTAAGTCCAATATTGTTTTTTACTCCATTCACCTTAAGATGGAATTTTTTTTCCTTTTTTGTTAATTGGAAACTACTTTGAAGTTTGAGGAAAACCTATTTGGCAAGTTTTGCAAATCTACAACTATCCATTCTTTAGTGGTATAAACTTCAATTCTGAACTTTTGGGTAGGAACATTTTAGAAACATTATAGCTGTTTGGAAAACATCTTAGAATAAGAAACTCCTTGACTTTTTGTTTACCTTAAAATAAAATTTCTCTAGAGAAAAAAGGAGCTCCATGAAATACTATTTGGGTAATGTATTAGTCTGGATCTTCCAAGATGCAGGCAGATGTCAAGATAAAACATGTAAGGGTTTATTAGGAATGTTGCCTGTGAGAGAAAATGGTGAGGGAGTTTGGAAAAGCTGGGGGAGCCATCAGACTGTCAGACAGGACTGATTCCAGGAGAAGGAAGGAAGGTAGGTTAGATAGAAGCATTCTAGACCACTGGTAATCTACTCCAGGCTTGATGTCTTCCTCTATCCCAGAGCGAGCCTGTGTTAGTGTCTCTGCTGCCTCTGGGGCCTTCAGTGTCATTCTCAGCGCCACCACAGGTGATACTTACATTTTTGTGTATACTGATAATCAAAGTACTAGTCCTAAAGACTATGAGTCTCATATTTCTAATTATGAATTAGAACAATAATTCTTTTTTTTACTTTTAATTTTTTTAAACATTTTTAAAAGATTTTATTTATTTATTTGACAGAGAGAGAGAGATCACAAGTAGGCAGAGAAGCAGACTGAGGGGGAGGAAGAAGTAGGCTCCCCACCCAGCAGAGAGCCCAATGTTGGGCTTGATCCCAGGACCTGGGATCATGACCTGAGCTGAAGGCAGGCACCTAGAACAATGATTCTTAAAAGAGGATTAGACTTATCTACCATCAAGGTGTTCTGGAGAAGCAGAGAGATAAGCTTGGACTATTGGTCGCTTTTCCCAAAAAATATTTGTATCTTTTTCCAGTTCCATTGTTAACTGATTCTCAAACTAACCATTCGGTATAACACCTTCCTAATTTCTGTATATCCATCTACCAATTTTATAATTATTAATACATTTTAAGACTAAATTACTTTTTATTTATTTATTTACTTATTTAAATTTTATTTATTTATTTGACAGACAGAGATCACAAGTAGGCAGAGAGGCAGGCAGAGAGAGGGAAGGGGAAGCAGGCTCCCCGCTGAGCAGAGAGCCCGATGTGTGGCTCGATCCCAGGACCCTGAGATCATGACCTGAGCTGAAGGCAGAGGCTTAACCCACTGAGCCACCCAGGCACCCCAAGACCAAATTACTTTTTTTTAAAGATTTATTTATTTGAGAGAGAGCCCATGAGCACAAGAGTGGGGGGAGGGGTAGATGGAGAGAATCCTCAAACAGACTCCCCACCAAGTGCAGATTCCAATGTGGGGTCCAGTCTCATGACCTAAAAGATCATGACCTGAGCTGAAATCCAGAGTCAGGTGTTCAACTGATTGAGCCACCCAGGCACCCCGAAATTACATTTTTTTCTTAGCATCTTTCTAGGCAATCCTATCAGTGAAATAGTAGGTTTAGATTCTGGATTTTTTTTTTCCTAATTCATATTAAAATAATTCAAAATTTTAAGAATATATAACTATGTGCAACCTAAAATAATTTCACATACCACTAGTGATGTACATACCATACTTTGCAAAAAGAAAGCTTTAGGGCATACTCTAACTTCATTGCTTATCCCAAGTGCATTATTATTTTCTTTTAAGATTTTATTTATTTATTGTCAGAGAGAGAGAGAGAGAGAGAGAGAGAGCACAAGCAGGCATTATGGCACGTAGAGGCAGGGAGAGAAGCAGGCTCCCCACAGAGCAAGGAGCCCAGTGCGGGACTCGATCCCAGGACCCTGGGATCATGACCTGAGCCGAAGGCAGCAGCTCAACAGCTGAGCCACCCAAGCGTCCACCAAGTGCATTATTTTTAAAGGAGGTTAAATATCATAATTTTTGCACAACTATGGGAATCTGTGAGCTTGCTTTGGTATCTTGATTTTGTTCTTATCCTGATTTTAAATGACCTCATAAAAAAAAAAATTACTTGTTTAAGGAAAAGTTCCAGCCAATCAGAAAATTATTATAATGCAGAAGCCAGAATCAAATGTATATTTGGGCATCTACCTGTATTTTGCTCTAGGTCCCATTTATGTTATAACCTTGGTTTTAGGTATTGGTACAGCATAGACATGTGCTTAAATGATGTGGATGATGAACAAATTACATAAAGGAAAGCTCTTTTTCTCTGAACTGTTGGGCGGGTGTGTGTGTGTGTGTCTGTATGTATATACATATGGGGGCAGACTTAGATAAAATTTCTCCTGAAAGCAGTTTATTTATATATTTTATTTCTGTTAAGAAATTGATTCCTCAAAACAAAGCTAATTGGCTTCAGACCTCATTTTTTTTTATATTAGAAGTTGATCTTTTTTTATTGCTTACAAAGTACTTCCAGAATGTTGTTGAAATGTATTTCAGTTCACAATAAGAGAAGGATAAGTCATAACATGAAGGTAAAAATGACAAAAATATTGTTTCAACAGGAAAATAATGAAACTGGCTTAGAGAATGTCATTAACAAAGTGGCCACATTTAAGTAAGTACTTAATATTTATGCTTATTCTGAGAGATAGACCAATCTTTGTTCTTGTACTTTGGGTACTTTGTAGAAGCTCTGAATTCCTTGGCTGAACTCCCAAGAACAAGAACGGAGTACAGATTAAAAAGGGTGAAAATGAGAGGCACACAATAAGTACTTGGTATGTGTTTGTTGAAGAAATGAGTATCTTTGACAGGTGTACGAGAAATATTCATTTATGATACTAAATGACTTAGATGATAAGACAGTTGACCCTTCAAAATGGGTTTGAATAGCATGGGTCCACTAATACGTGGAGTTTTTACAGTACAGTACTATAAGAATATTTTCTCTTCATTATGATTTTCTTAAAAACATTTTCTTTCTTCCATCTTACTTTATTATAGAATACAGTGTATAATACATCTAACATACAAAATATATGTATCAATTAACTATTTATGTTGTTAGTAAGGCTCCTGGTCAGTAGTAGGCTATTAATAGTTCACAATTTTCTATTGATAAGAGAAATAGAAGATGAACAAACAAATATAAAGATATTCCATGGTCATGGATTGGAAGAACTAATATTTTTAAATGTCCAGATAATTCAAAGCAATCTGTAGATTTAGTGCAATCCCTGTCGAAATACCAATAGCATTTTTCACAAAACTGGAACAGATAATACTAGAAGTTGTATGAAACCACAAAAGACAAATAGACAAAGAAATATTAAGAACAGAGCTAGAGGTATCACAATTCAAGATTTCAAGATACATAACAAGATAATAACCAAAACTGTATGGTCAGATTGGCTAAAATCAAAAACACAAGAAACAGCATGTGTTGGTAAGGATGTGGAGAAAAAGGAACCTTCTCATGCTGTTGGTGGGAATGCAAACTTGTGCAGCCACTCTGGAGAACAGTTTGGAGGTTCCTCAAAGTTAAAAGTAGAACTACCTTATGATCCAGTAATCGCAGTGCTGGATATTTACCCAAAAAGTACAGAAACACTAATTCAAAGGAATACGTGCACCCCATGTTTATTGCAGCATTACTTACAATAGCCAAATTATGGAAGCAGCCCAAGTATCCATCGATAGATGAATGGAAAAACAAAAGGTGGTATTACTCAGCCATAAAAAAAGAATGAAATTGGGCATCTGGGTCTTAGTCGTTAAGCGTCTTCCTTCGGGTCAGGTCATGATCGCAGGGTCCTGGGATCGAGGCCCACATTGGGCTCCCGCAGGAAGCCTGCTTCTCCCTCTCCCACTCCCCCTGCTTGTGTTCCCTCTCTCTGTGTCTTTCTGCCAAATAAAAAAAAAAAAAAAAAAAAAAAGAATGAAATCTTGCCATTTGCCGCAACATAGCCAGAGCTAGAGAGTATAATGCCAAGTGAAATAAGTCAGTCAGAGAAAGACCAATACCATATGATCTCACTCATATGTGGAATTTAAGAAATAAAACAAATGAATAAAGGGGTAAAAAGAGAGAGAGAGAGAAACCAAGAAACAGACTTGAAAATAGAGAACAAACTGGTGATTGCCAGAGGGAAGCTTGGTGGGGGATGGGTAAAATAGATGATGGGGAGATTAAGGAGTGCACTTGTGACGAGCACTAGGTGTTGCATGGAATTGTTGAACCACTGTATTTTACACCTGAAACCAATATAACACTGTTAACTATACCAGAATAAAACTAATTTTTAAAAAATGGTATGATACTGGCACAACAAAGGCACATAGATCGATGGAACAGAGAAGAGAGCCCAGAAGTAAACGCACAATTATATGGTCAGTTAAGCTATGGCAAAGGAGGCAAGAATATACAATGGGGGAAAACATAGTCTCCTCAGTAAGTGATATTGGGAAAAAATTGGACAACTTGATATAAAAGAATGAAACTGGACATTACCTATTAACACCATACACAAAAATAAAAATAGCATGATAAAAGACTCTAATGTGAGACCTAATACCGTAAAAATCCTAGAAGAGAACACAGGCAGTAATTTCTCTGACATCAGCCATAGCAGCATTTTTATAAATGTCTCCTGGCAAGTGAAACAAAAGCAGAAATAAACTTTTGGGGGATGACATTAAAATAAAAAGCTTTCGCACAGTGAAAGAAATCATCAACAAAACAAAAAAGCAGTATACATTTGAATGGGAGATTTTATAATTCTTTGATTCTTTGAGATACATGAAATGGAAATAAGATTTTAAATGGATCAATTCTTGAAATTAAAAAAATTCCTATTGGTAGTGAATTTCTACTTTTTATAGTATTATATTCATAAATAAATTACTAGTTTTAAATAACTTAAAATAGGATGTAGCTTTTTTTATGGTTTAATAATAACACATTTCACTTAAAAATTCAGTAGAAACCAAAAGCTGTTTAATGTGCTGAACAAATATGATGTATTCCTTTTGGCTTTGATGCTTTTCCTTATAGTACTGTATAAAAGATTCAAACCTGTTTTTTCTTTCTCTCTTTCTTTCTTTCTTTCTTTCTTTCTTTTTTTAAAAGATTTATTTATTAGGGGAAGAGAGAGATTGTGTGAACTTGTTCACACATAGGGGGAGGGGCAGAGGGAGACAGAGAATCTCAAGCAGACTCCCCGCTGAGCACAAGCTGAACACAGGGCTCCATCTTACAACCCTGAGATCATGACCTGAGCCAAAATCAAGAGTTGGAATCTTAATGACTGAGCCACCCAGGTGTCCCAACACTGTATTTTCATCTACAGTTTGGTATCTCACTACCATTTTAGAAAGTCTTAGCAAATTAAGTAGGGCATGAGATCGGGACTGTATAATATAAACTTCCTCAGATTTACTTAAATTTCTTAATTATGGAACACAACTTGGCTGTTATCAGTACTTTTAGCTTGCAGTGTAGGTTTTTAGTTTTACTGTTGGAATAAAATTAGTTATTTCAGTTTAAGCAGCTAATTGATAAATGATCATATTTCTTCTAGCTTTTGACAGTTTGATTAATTTTTAGGTTCTTATTATGTCAGTATTTTATACTATAAGAACACTGCAGTACATCTCTATATTTCTGTTTAGGAAACCAGGTGTGTCAGGCCATGGAGTTTATGAACTGAAAGATGAATCATTGAAAGACTTCAACATGTACTTTTATCATTATTCCAAAACGCAGCATAGCAAGGTAGGAAAAGATATCCTCTTCAGTAAATAAGCCTTAAATCCTTTATGGTTCCTAACTCCACAGAAAGTTTCTTGGTTTTTCTGTAGTTTCATACTGATTCTCACCAATAGAGGCCATTATCTCACCCAAGAAACTGAAATTGAATCAGTAATGTTGTCTAGTATACAGGGAACATTTAAATTTTTCTGATTTACTAGAAATAATCCTTTATCACTGTATCATGGGGAGGAGGATTCAGTAAGAATCCTGCAGTTGATTTGGTGTCATGTTTCTGTAGTCCCTTTTAATTTAGGGTAATCTTTTTGCCTTTTTTGTCTTTCATAATACTGCCATTTATCTGTAGAGTATAGGCTACTGATCTTTTAAAATACCCTACATTCTGGATATGCCTGATTGTATTCTCATGGTTAGATTTAAGTTAAACTTTTTGGGGCAAGAATATTACATAGGTAATAAATTGTTTCACATTAGTAGGCATATAATGTCTATTTGTCTCATTAAGGGTAATGTTAAGTTTGATCATTTAGGGTGATATTGAACTTGTCCTTATAAATATGAATGAATAATTTCTAGCCCATAGTATGATGCCCTGAATAAACAATAGGCACTAAAAGAGTATTGTAGACTGAAAGAATGGGGAGTAGAGTCTTGAGGAGGGATGTTACTCATCTGGTTTGCTTGGCTTTTCCTAGGATAGTCATTTTATTTCTTGCACAAGGTAACATTTTGAATACATACTTAGTATGTGTTTTGGTGGGCTCCTGGATCTTTCCTGCTTGCTTCAAAGTATCCCATTTGTTTCATGTTTGCCAAACAATGTATTTAAAGTTGCTGTTTTTTTGTTTGTTTGTTTTGTGATACTAGGCAGAACATATGCAGAAAAAAAGGAGAAAACAAGAAAACAAAGATGAAGGTAAAAAGTGAGATTCTGGATTGACTCATTTTTTAAGATTTTATTTTTTTTTTTTTATTTTGAGAGAGAGCGAGCAGGGGGTGGGGCCGAGGGGGAGGGAGAGAGACAAGCCAACTCCACTCTGAGTGCAGAACCCAATGCAGGGCTCAGTCTCAGAGGCCTGAGATCATAACCTGAGCCAAAATCAAGAGTCAGATGCTGAACCTCCTAGGTGCCCCAGAACGGACTACTTTTGACTATTTTCTGTGGCTTTTATATCAGCAAAGTATATGGTGTTTTTCATTTTTGTTTTCGTTGTTTTTTAAGGGTGGGCAACTAGTGGAAGTACAAAGAATCTGTTAATTCTTGTCCTCATATTAAGATATGACTTATTCAATGGCAATAGAATCTTTTAATTTATAGCAAATAGAGTTTATTTTGGGTGACTGATATAGTAACTTATATTTCCCTTCACATCATTGTGTTCAGTGCTTTAAAGGTAACAAAAATCATGTGTTGTTTTGCATATAATATGTGATTTTGACATATGCAATTTAGCATGTAGGATAACCCAAATCAAAATTACTTGTTTGTTTCCTGCTGTCCATCTCCCATCACTATAGCGTTACCACCTCCACCACCTCCTGAATTCTGCCCTGCTTTCAGCAAAGTGGTTAACCTTCTCAACTGTGATATCATGATGTACATTCTCAGGACCATATTTGAGCGGGCAATTGACACAGATTCTAACTTGTGGACTGAAGGAATGCTTCAGATGGTATGTATACCTGAAATATTTTTTCTGCTTCCAAAATTATCTCTACATGATGGGGTTTGTGAGGAACCAGGAAGGAGAAGATCTTTGGTTCCAACTTTGTAACTTCGGTCAGAACCACACTAGAACACCTGAGACCTAATACTAGGTCTGTATCTTTACATGTTGGATAAAGATCGTCGCTGGCCTTCAAAATATTATACCAGTTACTTTGCCACCACCAGTGTGGTGAAAAGTGCCTGTTCCCAGCACCTCAGCCAGCTCTGTATTTTACTAAACTCTAAAATTTTTGCCACTCTAATAGGTGAAAAACAGGATGGTCTTGTTTTAGTTCACATTTCTTTAAATGAGGTTGGACATTTTCATATGTGTATCATTTCACTTTTTGTGAACTGCTTGTTCATAACCTTTGCCCCTTTTTTATCTGTCAGATTGCTTATTTTTTACCTTCATTTAAAGTATATTTACCTGAGGAAGCACAGTTTTATAGATCTTTTCATATTCCTCTTTCAGGCATTTCATATTCTGGCATTGGGTTTACTAGAAGAAAAGCAACAGCTTCAAAAAGCTCCTGAAGAAGAAGTGACATTTGACTTTTACCATAAGGCTTCAAGTATGTTTTAATATTAATTTTCAGCATAGCTTCAGCTAATTACCAGTTTGTGAGTGAAAGTTTAGCTCTTACGGAGTGTTAATCTACCAGTCCTTAAAAAATAGACAATCCTGAAATTAAGACTTTCCCTAGCATCTTTACTTCTTAACTCTTTTCAACAGTAAAAATAGATTTTTAATCCCCTACTACAATCTTTTTTACTCCTTAAACCCCCTCCTTTTTTTGAGTAGGGATGCATACATCGATGATTTCTTACTTTCATTCTTTGTCTCAGTATTACAAATATTTACTACTTACCAACCATAACATTCACACTACCCATCCATAGAAGATACTTATGTTCCTGAATGTAAAATGATTGTAAACATCTGAGTGAATGATAGTGTGTTTGTCTTGCACTGTTTTCTTCCTGTCAGAAAAGGATAGGTTTAGATTAGATTGTTTTTAAGATGTATTTTGATTTATTTATTAAATTAATTTCATCAAAGCACATTCCAGGGACATTGATTACGAGACCAATAGGAAAAAGGTATCTCATATTTTGTTTCTAGACTGTATTTTTTAGGTCCTTGAAGACATCATAAACCTCTTCAGTTTATGACCATAAAAAGCCCCCACTTTCATATTTTTGGAAGCCTTGTTTCTCATTAACTACTTTTACTAGATAGTGAGCCAAGTGGAGGAAAAGGGAGAGTCAGATCATTAAAGGTAGCTTTGACTAGCAGTCCCAGTGGAAAATGTATTACAAGTTCTAAAATAATTCAAGTTTTTCAAGTTGTTTAATTCAGTACTGAGTACTTTATGTCATTTCATATTCTTCTGTTGAAAAATTAATGTAGTTAAGGGAGTGATTATGAACTTTGGTTATCAATGTGAATAACATAACACTAAAGATTATAATTATGACGATTTTTGTTTATGATTTTAACTTTTGTGTTTTAAAAAAGGATTGGGAAGTTCAGCCATGAATGCTCAGAATATACAAATGCTTTTGGAAAAACTCAAAGGAATTCCCCAGTTAGAAGGCCAGAAGGACATGATAACATGGATACTCCAGGTGAACTTGATAAATAAACTGTATCATATCTTGGTTTAAAGATTGAAGAATCCTCTGTCTGTAATGTTAAACCACTCTTCTCCAATTGTAAAGTCATTTACCACTGATTTCATGGTCACTCACATTTTTTCATGTTTTAGTGGAAGTTTTTTTTTTTATAAACTAAGATTTATTCATTTGTGTCATTATTCAGTAAGCATCTGTTACATGCCTGTTATATGCCAGGGTCATTTCTGGACTCTGAACACCACAGATAAGGTGCTTGCTATCATGGAGCATACACTAGTTGAGGTACAGGCAGTACACAAGAAAAGGATAATTCAGTAGAGGATAGAGGGTAACTTCAGATGGGTAATCTGAAAGGCCCCTTTTGGGGCACTTGGGTGGCCCAAATTAAGTTGGCTAAGCATCCATCTCTTGGTTTCAGCTCAGGTCATGATCTCAGGGTTGTAAGATCAAGCCCCTTGTCTGGGTCTGCACTCAAGGTGGAGTCCTGCTTGAGATTCTCTGTCCCTCTCCCTCCACTCCTCTGGCTACTGCATGTTCTCTCTCTCTCTTGCAAATAAATCTTAAAAAAAAAATTCTCGTTTAGGGGGATAACATTGAAACTGAATGACATGGAGCCAGACTTTAAAAAATCGGGAGCAGTATTCCACAAAAAGGAAACAGCACTACAGAAGCTCTAAGGTGGCCAGAAAGAAGGCCAGTATGACTGAAGCACAATGAGGGAGGGAGAGAAAGGTAGGCAGCAAGGTCACAGGAGCAGCCAAGAGCAAGATCATATAGAACCTGACAGGTTAGGGTAAAGTGGTGGATGTTATTTTTGAGGACAATGGGAAACTAGTGAAGGATTTTAAGTGACATAATCTGGTCTCTACTTCTGTAAGATCACTGTGGCTCCTGTGGTGTAAGTGGATTATAGGGGACAAGAGTAAAAGCAAGGAAACTATTAGAATACTGCTGCAGAGGGATGCCTGGGTGGCTCAGTTGGTTAAGCGTCTGCCTTCAGCTCAGGTTGTGATCTCAGGGTCCTGGGACCAAGCCCCATGTCAGGCTTCCTGCTCTGCACGGAGTCTGCTTTTCCCTCTCCCTTTACCCCTACCCCCTGCTTGTGCTCTCTCTCACTATCTCTCTCTCAAAAAAAAAAAAAAAAAGAAAATCTTGAAGGATGCCTGGGTGGTTCAGTCAGTTGAGCCGCTGCCTTTGGCTCAGGTCATGATCCCAGGGTCCTGGGATCAAGGCCCATATCGGGCTCCTTCCTTGGCAGGGAGCCTGCTTCTCTCTCTGCCTCTGCCTGCTTGTGTTCGCTCGCTCTCTCTCTCTCTCTCTGACAAATAAATAAATAAATAAAATCTTAAAAGAAAATAACATCTTGAAAGAAAGGAAAAAAAGAAAACTGTTGCAGAAATCCTGTTGAGAAATGAGCATGACCAAGACTCAGATGCAGATGGTGAGAAGCTGAACTGATTCAGGGGTAATTTGGTGGCAGAATGTATAGAATTTGCTGATAGATAATGGTGGAAAGGGTGAGGGAAATGAAGGAGCAAAAAATGACTCGAATTTGGAGCTTGAACTGTTGAGTGGAAGCTGCTGCCTTTGGGGAGGAGTGAATAAGGGGTAGGAGCCAAGGAATATTACCTTAATGGGAAACCCTCCACATGGAAATATGAAACCAAGATTATGGAGCTTCCCCTCATTGTATTTAAAAAAAGATTCTGATGTGGTAAGCAAGATAACTGTTTTGATAACTAGAATATGGAGTGATTATTTTCCATATTCATATCAATTGGAGGTCTTTGTACTAATTTGTACTTCAAGAAGTCAGCTTTTTTTGTAACTAGAGATACTCCTTAAACATGCTTGATATAAGATAATGATATTATTAAGGTTTCTCTTGGAGTAGAATTCACAAGTATTTAGTATTTGTGTTAAATTTGCCAATATAATCATTTTAAAAATATAAAATCAAAACATAAGTATTCAACTCTTATTAAGAAAATAAGTTAGGGGGGCATCTGGGGGCTCAGTGTGTTCAGCGTCTGCCTTTAGCTCAGGTCATGATCCCAGGGTGCTGGGATCGAGCCCTGCATTGGGCTCCTTGCTTGGTGGGGAGCCTGCTTCTCCCTCTCCCTCTGCCTGCTGCTCCCCTTGCTTGTGCTCTCTCTCACTCTCTCTCTCTGTGTCAAATGAATAAATAAAATCTTTTTAAAAAAAATAAAGGTGCCATGGGGCGCCTGGGTGGCTCAGTGGGTTAAAACCTCTGCCTTTAGCTCGGGTCACGATCCCAGGGTCCTGGGATCGAGCCCCGCATCGGGCTCTCTGCTCGGCAGGGAGCCTGCTTCCCTTCCTCTCTCTGCCTGCCTCTCTGCCTACCTGTGATCTCTGTCTGTCAAATAAATAAATAAAATCTAAAAAAATAAAAAATAAAAAAAATAAAGGTGCCAGGGGGGCACCTGGGTAGCTTAGTTGGTTAAGTGTCTGCCTTTGGCTCAGGTCCTGATCCTGGGGTCCTGGAATCGAGCCCCAAGTCGGGATCGCTGCTCAGCATGGAATTTCCTTCTCCCTCTCCCTCTCCTCCTGCCCCCAGCTTGTGTGTGCTCTCTCACTCTCTCTCTCTCTCTCAAATAAATGAAATCTAGAAAAGAAAAGAAATCGGAGCACCTGGGTATCTCAGTCAGTTCAACTCTTGATTTCAGTTCAGGTCTTGATCTCAGGGTTGTGAGTTCAAGCCCCACCTTGGCCTCCACTGTGGGCATGGAACCTATTTAAAAGAAAAAAAAAAAGGAAAAAAAATTGAACTGCATTTAGTTCAACATTTATATTCTGTAAATACAATGTTATCTATTGGAGATCCATTTCCAAAAACTTATTTTCTTTTAGAACACCAAAGTTTGGGGTGCCTGGGTGGCTCGGTTGAACAACTGCCTTCGGCTCGGGTCATGATTCTGGAGTCCCGGGACTGAGTCCCATATTGGGCTCCCTGCTCATTGGGGGGTCTGATTCTCCCTCTGACCTCCCGCTCTCATGCTTACTCTCTCATTCTCTCTCTCTCAAATAAATAAATAAAATCTTTAAAAAAAGAATACCAAAGTTCATTATCAAGATATACAAAAAGTACAAATATCAGTTCTTATAATCATTGCATATTTTCCCCAAATGTTTAATATAAAGTTGTGTTGTAAGATCCTTGTGGGAGGTTTTTATGCATGAGAATGAGACTCCAAAATATAAACAAGTTTTGGGGAGGTACTATCCTATTGCTGAAACTTTGATTTTTGTTAAAAAGAATGAGACTGATCTATATAAGCTATTATGGAAGTATCTCTACAGATAATTGTTTAAGTGAAAAAGAGATAGGAAATGGTATATATGATAGGGTTGCTTTTGATGAGAATATATGTAAATATAAAGAAATATATATTCTGGTAATGTTTTTTCTGGCAAAAGGAGAGGGAGAGAGAGAATCTTAAGCAGGCTCCACACCCAGAGTGGAGCCCCACACAGGGCTCGCTCTCATGACCCTGAGATCATGAACTGAGCCAAAATCAAGAGTTGGATGCTTAACTGACTGAGCCACCCAGGTGCCCCCTAATAATCTTAATTTTGGGGAGAGCAACTGGAATCAGGAAAAGAGGATTTCACTTTCCATTTTGTATTTTTGTCTTTATATATCTTTGTACTAAAAATGTTATTTTAAATTAAAGAGAAATTTTTTCTCCTGACAAAAGTATAGATATGCTCATACCTGCAGATGAAATCAGCAGGTATGCAGCCTCCTCCTTGGCTATATTGCTCATCAACTGGGGGAGGTTTGGCAGAGTCAGGAGTCACTTTTTATATGCTTGAAATATTTATATAACTGTTTACATGTGTAACTATTTGTGTGTATGTATGTCAAATTTAAGTCTAAGACATTTGTGACATATGACTAAATCAAATTAGTGAGTTTTTCTGGTTTCTGGTCAGTCTAACCAAATCTTCTTTTAACCTTTCATCTGTTTGTCATAGATGTTTGACACAGTGAAGCGATTAAGAGAAAAATCTTGTTTAATTGTGGCAACTACATCAGGATCAGAATCTATTAAGAATGATGAGGTAATAACATTATAATAATGGTGATCTTCTTCTCTGTCTTTGAACTTCACTGGTGTAAGAGAGCTGCTGCTTTTTTGTTAGAAGGAACCTGTAGTTTATGAGATGTCCATCTTCTTTTGCTTGTGTTTCTATATTACAGAGATTAGTGGTATTTGACATACAGTTGTCCAATATAAAATATGTATTTTATAAAAGCAGAGGAAATTGATGTACAATGGAGCTCTGTTGGAAATACCATATTTTATTAATTTTTAAAATATTTTAATATCTGAAATTGGGGTATAGCCTATAATTAATGACTTATAATTTTTTTTTAAATTTCTTTCCAGCGTAACAGTATTCCCTGTTTTTGCACCACACCCAGTGCTCCATGTAATACATGCCCTCCCCAATACCTACCATCTGGTTCCCCCAACCTCCCAACCCCCGCCCCTTCAAAACCCTCAGGTTGTTTTTCAGAGTCCATAGTCTCTCATGGTTCACCTCCCCTTCCAATTTCCCTCAACTCCCTTCTCCTCTCCATCTCCCCATGTGTCCCCCATGTTATTTGTTATGCTCCACAAATAAGTGAAACCATATGATAATTGACTCTCTCTGCTTGACTTATTTCACTCAGCATAATCTCTTCCAGTCCCGAATGACTTATGATTTAATCAGCAGCATTCTTTTCTTAGCGCAACATAGGATAATGGTAGATCTTAGATTTAATGAAGTCCAGTAATATTTACGTTACAAAATACTGTAATATAACAAATCAAGTTTTGATGATTCTAATCTTAAAATTATGAAAATACTACTACTTGTGACTTTTTTTTTATTACTTGTGATTTTTAACTATCCCTCCTAAAATAAAAACACTGAACTTAAGTTAGATAGAAACAATAAAAAGACACCGTACATCTCAGTAATATGTTTAAGTTCTCAGTTTTAGCACTGCATCTAGCAGTAAGTGTTAGGTTTCTAGTAGTAACTGTTAGATATCATCAAGTTGGGTAAAATTGATTAAATGTCATTGATTGAATGATTGAGTTATGATTTAAAAATTTTTTCTTCTAACTTTATTTCTTAATCTACCTGCATTGAATATAAAAGACAATTTATTAGATATTCAAGGTACTTGTGCCTTTTACATTGAATTATTGAAATAACCAAAAGAGTAATTAGTTGTGTGATATATGGAGCCTGCATGCTCATTTTGAGACATCAGATTGCATCTAGTCTTAAGTGGTAATCAAATTTCATCAGATTTTAACTCTAGGGAATTTTTCCTGACTGAACAATATATCCCCCAACAAGGGATCTTACCTAATTTTTTGTGATTTCTTAATACCAGATTACTCATGATAAAGAAAAAGCAGAACGGAAAAGAAAAGCTGAAGCTGCTAGACTGCACCGCCAGAAGATTATGGCTCAGATGTCTGCCTTACAGAAAAACTTCATTGAAACTCATAAACTCATGTATGACAGCACCTCGGAAATGTCTGGGAAAGAAGACTCCATTATGGAGGAAGAGAGGTAAAACCAAGCAAAACTAGAAATTAGCAACTCAGTTTTGTGGAGGGAAAATGACATATTCATTTTAAATAAAATTTTTCCAAAATACATTTTATAATAGGAGAAATTACATTATTTTTAAACTAGGAAAGGTACAGTGAAAGCTCTTAAGGTACCTAATGAATGTAAATTTATGTTCATAAGCAGTTCAAGTGCATAGTAGTTTGGTGAGAGGCTTTATGCACAAAAAGATACAAAAATGGGAATGGCAAAAATTGAGATCAACTTCTGTTATCTTGTATGCACAGGCTCTTTTTTTTAATGTTAAAATGTAGGTACTAATTGTACTTTTTGTTTCTTTGATCTTATAAATTTTCTTTTATATTAACATATATGTTGCAGAATATATTACATAATGCACAGACTCTTAGATGCACATTTATGTATCAGTTCAAATATTTCACATCTTTTTTATGATACCTGCTAAAAATGACTGTGGTTATTACAAATTGAAAAAAAAATTCTTCACTTGAAAAAGGTGGTTTGTGTTCATTTTTTTTTTTCTTAAAGAGAAAGAAGACAATGCCCATAGTTGTGGTCATGGATAGCACAGTAGAAAATGGGAATCAGTAAGTCTGGTGTTCTGGGTCTCACTGTGGTGTGCTTTTGGGGAAATCAGTTATCCTGCTGAGGGTCACGCTTTGTGGGAGGTTACATAGATATACTGAGAAAAGGAGACAAAATAAGGGTACTTTTAAAAGCATTCCAATTTAAAATATTATAAATACCTACTATGCTTATTTTTAAAAACAAGCTTCCATTGCTCTTTAAACAATGTGTGTTGTAGATAATTTTAGGAAATTTTGCCTTTGCAATAACAGTAGTAACATTATCCATAATGCATCTGTAGTCCTGAAGTTGAATATGCTGACAAGGACCCTAAGGATGAAGACTGTATATTTTAAAGATTAAAAAAAGATATGAAGGTAAAGGTATCCTTGGGTGATGATAGTAATAAAACTAGAAATTAATGCAAAACTTAAACAATTAACAAGTTCCAGCCCTCTAGATATTGCATATTAGCAACATACTGGTTAGAAAGTAATGAAAAAATTATGAGCAACTATACACCGGCAAATTTGACAATCTGGAAGAAATGGATGCATTCCTAGAGACATATAAACTACCAAAACTGAACCAGGAAGAAATAGAAAACCTGAACAGACCCATAACCATTAAGGAGATTGAAGCAGTCATCAAAAATCTCCCAACAGAAAAGATATTTGCAAACGACATATCACATAAAGGGCTAGTGTCCAAAATCTATAAAGAGCTTAGCAAACTCAACACCCAAAGAACAAATAATCCAATCAAGAAATGGGCAGAAGACATGAACAGACATTTCTGCAAAGAAGACATCCAGATGGCCAACAGACACATGAAAAAGTGCTCCATATCACTCGGCATCAGGGAAATACAAATCAAAACCACAATGAGATACCACCTCACACCAGTCAGAATGGCTAAAAGTAACAAGTCAGGAAATGACAGATGCTGGCGAGGATGCGGAGAAAAGGGAACCCTCCTACACTGTTGGTGGGAATGCAAGCTGGTGCAACCACTCTGGAAAAAACAGCATGGAGGTTCCTCAAAATGTTGAAAATAGAACTACCCTATGACCCAGCAATTGCACTGCTGGGTATTTACCCTAAAGATACAAACGTAGTGATCCGAAGGGGCACGTGCACCTGAATGTTTATAGCAGCAATGTCTACAATAGCCAAACTATGAAAAGAACCTAGATGTCCATCAACAGACAAATAGTTAAAGAGGATATGGTATATATACACAATGGAATACTATGCAGCCATCAAAAGAAATGAAATCTTGCCATTTGCGACGACGTGGATGGAACTAGAGGGTATCATGCTTAGCGAAATAAGTCAATCGGAGAAAGACAACTATCATATGATCTCCCTGATGTGAGGGAGAGGAGATGCAACATGGGGGGTTAAGGGGGTAGGAGAAGAGTAAATGAAACAAGATGGGATTGGGAGGGAGACAAACCATAAGTGACTCTTAATCTCACAAAACAGAGGGTTGATGGGGGGAGGGGGGCTGGGAGAGGGGGGTGAGGTTATGGACATTGGGGAGGGTATGTGCTATGGTGAGTGCTGTGAAGTGTGTAAACCTGGCAATTCACAGACCTGTACCCCTGGGGATAAAAATATATGTTTATAAAAAATAAAATAAAATAAATAATTATTTAAAAAAAAAAAAAATCTCCCAACAAAAAAGAGCCCAGGGCCAGATGGTTTCCCAGGGGAATTCTACCAAACATTTAAAGAAGAATTAATACCTATTCTTCTGAAACTGTTCCAAAAAATAGAAATGGAAGGAAAACTTCCAAACTCATTTTATGAGGCCAGCATTGCCTTGTTCCCAAAACCAGACAAAGACCCCATCAAAAAAGAAAATTACAGACCAATATCCTTGATGAACACAGATGCGAAAATTCTCACCAAAATACTAGCCAATAGGATCCAACAGTACATTAAAAGGATTATTCACCATGACCACGTGGGATTTATTCCTGGGCTGCAAGTTTGGTTCAACACCCACAAATCAATCGATGTGATACAATACATTAATAATAGAAAGAACAAGAACCATATGATACTCTGAATAGATGCTGAAAAAGCATTTGACAAAGTACAGCATCCTTTCTTTTTTTTTTTTTTTTTTTTTTTTAAAGATTTTATTTATTTATTTGACAGACAGATCACAAGTAGGCAGAGAGGCAGGCAGAGAGAGAGGAAGGGAAACAGGCTCCCTGCCGAGCAGAGAGCCCGATGCGGGACTCGATCCCAGGACCCTGAGATCATGACCTGAGCCGAAGGCAGCGGCTTAACCCACTGAGCCACCCAGGCGCCCACAGCATCCTTTCTTGATCAAAACTGTTCAAAGTGTAGGGATAGAGGGCACATACCTCAATATCATCAAACCCATCCTTGAAAAACCCACAGCGAATATCATTCTCAGCGGGGAAAAACTGAGAGCTTTTCTGCTAAGATCAGGAACATGGCCCGGATGTCCACTACCACTGCTATTCAACATAGTACTACAAGTCCTAGCCTCATCAATCAGACAACAAAGAGAAATTAAAGGCATTCAAATCGGCAAAGAAGAAGTCAAACTCTCACTCTTTGCAGATGCTATGATATTTTATGTGGAAAACCCAAAAGACTCCATTCCAAAACTGCTAGAACTTGTACAGGAATTCTGTAAAGTGTCAGGATATAAAATCAATGCACAGAAATCAGTTGGATTTCTACACACCAACAACAAGACAGAAGAAAGAGAAATTAAGGAGTCAATCCCATTTTGCCCAAAACCGTAAGATAGCTAGGAATAAACCTAACCAAGGAGGCAAAGAATCTGTACTCAGAAAACTATAAAGTACTCATGAAAGAAATTGAGAAAGACACAAAGAAATGGAAAAATGTTCCATGCTCATGGATTGAAAGAACAAATATTGTGAAAGTGTCTATTCCATCTAAAGCAATCTACACATTTAATGCAATCCCTATCAAAATACCATCCATTTTTTTTTTCAAAGAAATGGAACAAATAATCCTAAAATTTATATGGAACCAGAAAAGACCCCAAATAGCCAGAGGAATGTTGAAAAGGAAAGCCAAAGTTGGTGGCATCACAATTCCAGACTTCAAGTTCTGTTACAACTGTAATCATCAAGATAGTATGGTACTGGCATAAAAACAGACACATAGAACAGTGGAACAGAATAGAGAGCCCAGAAATAGACCCTCAACTGTATGGTCAAATAATCTTCGACAAAGCAGGAAAGAATGTCCAGTTGAAAAAAGACAGTCTCTTCAACAAATGGTGTTGGGAAAATTGGGCAGCCACGTGCGGAAGAATGAAACTGGACCATTTCCTTACACCACACACAAAAATAGACTCAAATGGATGAAAGGAATCCATCAAAATCCTTGAGGAGAGCACAGGCAGCAACCGCTTCAACCTCAACCACAGCAACTTCTTCCTAGAAACATTTCCAAAGGCAAGGGAAGCAAGGGCAAAAATGAACTCTTGGGACTTCATTAAGAACAAAAGCTTTTGCACAGCAAACAGTCAACAAAACCAAAAGACAACAGAACGGGAAGATATTTGCAAATGACAGATCAGATAAAGGGCTAGTCTCCAAAATCAATAAAGAACTTATCAAACTCAACATCCAAAGAACAAATAATCCAATCAAGAAATGGGCAGAAGACATGAACAGACATTTCTGCAAAGAAGACATCCAGATGGCCAACAGACACATGAAAAAGTGCTCAACATCACTTGGCATCAGGGAAATACAAATCAAAACCACAGTGAGATACCACCTTACACCAGTCAGAATGGCGAAAATTAACAAGTCAGGATACAACAGATGTTGGAGAGGATGCGGAGAAAGGGGTACCCTCCTACATTTTTGGTGGGAATGCAAGCTGATACAGGCATTCTAGAAAACAGCATGGAGGTTCCTCAAAAAGTTGAAAATAGAGCTACCCTACAACCCAGCAATCGCACTACTGGGTATTTACCCTAAAGCTACAAATGTAGTGATTTGAAGGGGCATGTGCACCCGAATGTTTATAGCAGCAATGTCCACAATAGCCAAACTATGGAAAGAACCTAGATGTCCATCAACAGATGAATGGATAAAGAAGATGTGGTATATATACACAATGGAATACTATGCAACCATCAATAGAAATGAAATCTTGCCTTTTGAAACGACGTGGATGGAACTAGAGGGTATTGTGCTGACCAAAATAAGTCAATCAGAGAAAGACAATTATCATATGATATCCCTGATATGAGGAATTTGAGAGGCAGAGTGGGAGTTTTGGGGGGTAGGGAAGGAAAAAATGAAACAAGATGGGATCGGGATGGAGACAAACCATAAGAGACTCTTAATCTCACAAAACAAACTGAGGGTTGCTGGAGGGAGTGTGGGTATGGAGGGGGTGGTTGGGTTATGGACATTGGGGAGGGTATGTGATATGGTGAATGCTGTGAAATGTGTAAGCCTGACAATTCACAGACCTGTACTCCTAAAGCAAATAATACATTATATGTTAATAAAAATAGCTAATAAAAAAAGTAGTGAAAGAGATTACCATATATTTATCCAAATAAGAGGATATAAGCAAATATGTGCTCAGAGTTAATTAATGGCCTTAATACTTTTATTATTTATTTATTATTGATTGATTGCATACGTAAAATTATTATGTTCTCATTGAAAACAATTCCAATAAAATATTAAGTTCCCTTTGACCATCCTTTACATAAGTCTTTCTGCTCAGATAATCACTGTTAATAAGTAACTTGTATTCTAAACTTACTTCTGTGCATTTATTTATGTGCACTTAAGTGATTTTGTTTTGTGTTTTTTAGTAGTTTATTTTACCTTGACTTTTGTTCTACAGATTGGCTTTTTACTCAGTGTCTTATAAATCTTCTCATGTTACTGTTTATAGATCTGTGGTATAGATTCTACATGATTCTTTATGACTACTTCATTATAGTCCCTAGTGCGTATATATAATATTTTATTTATCAGACTTTGGGTGTTTAAGTTGATTTTCCCTTATTTTCCAGTTTTCCCTTGTTATAAACAATGTGTCAGAACATATTTTTATATTTGCCTTCTTGTACAGTTGTATTAAGTACTTCTCAAGGGTGGAATTAATATGTGAAAGGGCTGAGTCATAATTATTTGAAATTTTGATATTGCCACAATGTCCTACAGAGTGGTTTTACCAGTTCCTATTCCCAACAGTGTTTGAGAGTTCCTATTTCCTTCATTTTTACCAATACTTACTATTATTGGTACTTGAAAAAATTAGATACTATCAACATTATAAATCTGTGCCAGTCGGAATTTCCCTGATTACTAGTTAGTACTAGGTTGAGCATCTTTTCATAAGATTGTTCACTAGTCTGTTGTGTTTTGTTTTCTGGGAATTACCTGTCGCTATCCTTTGCCCATCTCTGTTGGGTACTTTGCTTTTGTTTTATTATTGATCTTTAGAAGTCCTTTAAAATTATGGGTACTAAACTTTGTTGCATGTTTCCCATATTTTGTCCCTAATTCTTTAGCACTGATTATGAAGTTTAGCTATAGAGAAGTTTTCAGTGTTAGTAAGGACAGATTTATCAGTCTTTTAGAGTTTTAATTTTTTGTATCTTAAAAGGCTTTCTCAGTTCCAAAGTCACAAATGCATTCTCTTACATTTTTTAAAATAAAATTTTAATTACACAGTTATATTGATACATTTTCCTTTTAAAAATCAAATGTTAGGGGCACCTGTGTGGCTCAGTGGGTTAAAGCCTCTGCCTTCTGCTCAGGTTCGAGCCCCACATTGGGCTCTGCTCAGCAGGGAGCCTGCTTCCCCCTCTCTCTCTGCCTGCCTCTCTGCCTACTTGTGATCTGTGTCTGTCAAATAAATAAATAAAATCTTAAAAAAAAAAAATCAAATGTTAGACATGAAACTTAAAGTTCTGTTTGAGTACTGGCCTAAATCCAGTACCCCTTTCTGCCCTTCCTCAGAAGATATTGTGGTCATAAGTTTTATGTTTGTCCTGTCAGAATGGCTATTATGCTATTACATACAAATATATGGAACTATAGAAATTATATAGTATCATTCAGTCTTTTTGTTTTATTTGCAATAAGTGGTATTGTGTATGTGTCATTGTGCAACTTGGCATTTTCACTTGGAAATCTATGCAGTATGTTCTTACATACAAAACGAGCATAGTGTTCCTCAGTCTTGGCATTTGGGCAGCAGTTCTTCTTCATGCTCCATGAATTGCAGGACAGTTAGTATCTCCAGCTCCTCATCCACTCATTCCAGTACTGTCTCCCAGTCCTTATGATAACCAAGAAAATAAACCTTGCCCCACATCTTGCTGAACACCTCCTATGAGATTGTAGCACACGTAGCTTTGTAAACTGCACCTTTTAAAAACTACATAATATTCTGTATGATATAATTGCATTTACATTGATGATGAACATTACATTACATTGATGATGAACATTTAAGTTATTCCCAGTTTGTCGAACGATTTCTGACATTTCAGGGAGCTTCTTGCTCAGGTAAAGCAGAGCATGGCTTATGAAGTCAGATCATGTGGGTTAAATCCTGGCTTTGCTATTCATAGTGATGAGTCATTAGGTAAGTCTCTTACTGTCTCTAGGCCTCAGTTTCTTCATCTTAACAATGGAAGGTAATTTTAGGACCTACTTCATAGGATTGTTGGAAAGATTAAATGAGTTAACATAATGTAAAGTATTTGAAATAGTGCCTCACATCGTAATTAGTGATTTATAAATATTTGCTGTTATTATATTATTATTGCACACATTGAATACATACTAAGAATTGCTAAATCATTAAGATATAAGTTTTTATTTTAATGCCTACCAAAATAGAATAGAAACTTAAATGCCTAATAAGAGGGAATGGATAAAACTATAACCAGCCCATATAGTAAGAGTACTGTGCAGCCATTAAAAACAATGTTTCTGAAGAAATTTTAATGACATGAGAAAACAACTAAGATATAAGTGAATACAAGATGCAAATCTATATATCTAATATGATCTTAATTATGTATAAAGAATGTTATAAATAGAAAGTGAACTGGACGGGAATATACAAATGGTTATCTCTAGGTTGTGAGTGTATCATGCTTTTTGTTTTCTTTTTTATACTTTGTAGATTTTCCAAAATTTCTTAATAAGCATGCATTACTTTTATAATCAGAAAAAACCAATAACCCAGCTTCTTGGTTCAATAAATTAAGTATAATTATATAGTCTACTTTGTGATCTGCTTTTTTTGCACTTAGCAGCACAAAGTGTATTTTCTAATAAGCAAATTAACTGATAAGAGTCAGAAAAATCAAGGGGAAAGATTTTAAGCTAATATTGCTAAGTTATCATTTTTATTTTACTATTTTTGCTCTTAAAGTTCTTACCCTATGGTTACTTAAAATCTACCAAAATATAAAGACAAGTGACCAAAACATGTGTCCTCACTTCTGGTCGTTTCTCTTGGTAGCACCCCAGCAGTCAGTGACTACTCTAGAATTGCTTTGGGTCCTAAACGGGGTCCGACTGTTACTGAAAAGGAGGTGCTGACATGCATCCTCTGCCAAGAAGAACAAGAGGTGAAAATAGAAAATAATGCCATGGTATTATCGGCCTGTGTCCAGAAATCTACCGCCTTAACCCAGAACAGGGGAAAACCTATAGAACTCTCAGGGGGTATGTATTATTTAATAAATATCCTTTTGAGCATTTCTTTTCGTATTTATGTGATTAGAAAAAATATTGAAGGAAGTTTGGGAATGAGACTGTATTTAGCTTTACTTAGATCACATTTTATCCATGTGTAAGATGGACTCTAGGTCCATGTTGGCTCTTCTGTTTTATTTTTTAATTTTAATTTTTGTTATACTTGGCCACACTGCTTAGTCTGTCTCTATCTGCCTATCTCCATTTCTCTTTGCTGAACCTTTTAAAGGTAGGATGCAGGCATATGACTTTCATCCCTGAATATTTCCGCATGCATTTTCTAAAATTAAGAATAATCTATTATATATCTATCATACCATTATAACATTTAAAAAGATGAATAATAATTCAGGACTGTCACATAATGTCAAATCCATATTTGGATTTTCCCAGTTGCCCTCAAAATATCTTTTTTTTTTTTTTAGCTAGATTTTTCTCTTTTTTAGGATCCAGATATGTTTGATGCATCACCTTTATTATGTCTATTTTAGTCTAATTTAATCTAAAATAGTCACTTAGCCTTTTTTTTATTATAATTTGTTTGAAAAAATAGAGACCTATTATTTTGTACAGTGTCTTACATTGTGGATTTGTCTGATTGTTGTCTCAACATTAGGTTCATTTTAAAGATTTTCTTGGCAGGAACACTAGGTAATTTTTTTTTTTTTACATTGTATCAGAGTTAGCTGCTTTATAATATACCTTGGAATAATAATAATAATGATGATGATTTAAAAAAAAAGACTAACATTTATTGACTACTTACTGTATGCCAGGCACTGATGAAGTGCTTTTTTGTGTATTTACTCACTTAATCCTCACAACAACTCTTTGAGTTTGGTACCAATACTGGCTCCATTTACAGATGAAGGAACTGAGGCACGGAGAAGTTAAATAATTTGCCCAAGGCTATGAGTTATATGTAATGAAACCAGATTTTGAACCACTTTCGTCTTTGCTTTTATCCAGTAGATTATAATGCCTTAAAGATCCCTTAAAAAGTAATTGAAATTACTGTTAAAATTACAAAAGAAAATTGTGTTTGAATCATAGAAAATCACTTCAATAAATAAGACAAAGCAACTTAAACCCAAAGATCAGGTTAAAAATGCAAATCAAAAATACAAGTTGTCATCAATTCATTTTAATTTTGAATCCTACCTAGAAGTCCAGGTTTTACTTTTCTCTAAAGTTTTTATTTACTCTTAAGAATATATCTCCTGCTGTCATGATACTGTGACAGTTTAGTTGGACATTCCTAAGAAGGTTTATGGTTAAAAATTTAGACCTGATAATCTCTCTCTCTCTTTTTTTTTTTCTCATTTTATGACCACGGGGGAGATGAATACATACCTCCTATTTTTGTCTTCCTGTACCAGAAATTGTGGACCCGCTTTTCATGGATCCAGACTTGGCATATGGAACTTACACAGGAAGCTGTGGTCATGTAATGCATGCAGTGTGCTGGCAGAAGTAAGTTGTCCTTCTGACATGTTCTTGAAAGAAACTAGGAATAATTGAAGTTCACTAAAGGCCACAAAAAGGCATGTTTTCTCATGTCTTTCCTTCCTTTTTTCCTTTTTATGTGAATAATTGAGCAGTTTTAATTACCAGTTTTGTTTGCATGATACTCATTATCACCTTTAGAAATAGGTGTAAAAAGTTACCAACTTTAAATGTTCACTACCCTTTGTACTTCCTCTCCATAAGCTAGTTACTCTTGATCAGTATTTGTATAAAAGAAGCTGTAATCTTTCTTCCTAAAAAATCTCATTTCCTTGAAAAAATGCCTTTGAGATAAAATAGGACAAATTCTAGTTCCACCTCTAAAAGAGAAAAATTCAGAACTATAATTCCTAGGAAATCTTCATATAGGTTTCACCCTTTTGGCATTATTAAAATACACAATTTTCCTGTAACAGCCTTTACTACTATAGTTGGCTGTTGGAAATGAGGGAACTAGTGTCTACATTGTATTTCCATGCTGTTGAGTTAGGAGCCACGTTATGATTCAGTAGAATTATTTTAAATTTGTTTCTGCCCTGGTACCTCTTCCAGTTTGCCCCCAAAAGAATGGTTATTCTGCTTCTTCTGTAATTGTAACTTGGGTTTTGCGGCATGTAGATGCTAAAGATGTTTATTGAGGCAAAAACTCCAGATTTTTGTCACTTGGATTAAAGATTAAAGATAAATGCATTGTTCTAAATGGACACATGCCTTGGAATTTTGCAGATATTTTGAAGCTGTACAACTGAGTTCTCAGCAGCGCATTCACGTTGACCTTTTCGACTTAGAGAGTGGAGAATATCTTTGCCCTCTTTGCAAGTCTCTGTGTAATACTGTGATCCCCATTATTCCTTTGCAACCTCAAAGGATAAGCAGGTATATTTTAATTCATGTTTTGGTTAATTTTTTTAAAAGCTATCTTTAATCCTTTCATTTGTGTCTGTTTTGATTGCTAGGGTTTGTTTTTTTTTGCTATTTAATGTAATACTTTTTCTTTTCAGAACTTGCATTCTACTTTAAAAATATGATGAAAAGCCCCAGTGTTTGGTCTCTAAAATAACTAATGTTCATTAACTCAAATCTGTATGTTGTGTGTGTATCTCTAATAGCCATGAAAGTAATAGAACTTGGATCTCTACCTTAGCATTCACATAAGGAGACAAGATGCCAAGAAGATTCATTTCTTTCATCTAGTCCTTTGATACAATCACAGTTACTTTTTAGAATTTGGTTTCTCTAAAGGTCTTTGTATTATTATTTTAACTCTGTTTTTTCAGAAGATCCAGTTTTCTACTTGTGGAGATGTGGACAAAATGTTAACTATAAAAGTAAAAAAAAAAAACCACTAGGTTCATTGTGTATCTTGGGATAGATTTTGAGTTTTTAGACTAAGTTTTTAAACTTTTTTGTTCTGACCATCTATATATGGAACTTAACAGTGAATTTATGCATTTGTTATGATAACTGTAACACTTAGTTATATATTTTCTATGTTGTCACTGTTATACATGATGATAACAGTATTATTGTTATTTTATTTTTCTAAAATGCAATACATTTGTAATAATTGACCTAAGTTTTGCTATAGAAAATGATTTTGTTGATAAAAACACTTTTGACATGTTTCCACAACAAAAGTGCTCAAGGGTGATAGGCTTGGCAATTAGGGTCAATAAGGAATTGTTCTATCTCTACTATTACATGTCATTAGAAAACCTGATTTGAAAATTGTCTTCTACTCAGCATTTTGGGACATAAAATGTCATATTTTAGGAAGAAGATGGCACTGGAAGCATTTATCTTTTATTTTCTGAATAATTGATATGTTCTAGGCACTCTACCAAGCACTTGCTATATTATTTTTTTAATACTCAAATAGCCCAACAAAGGCAGGTACCGTTATTGCAATTTAAAAGATAAGGAATTGGAGATAATGAGTAGTTTTTACTTGTCCCAAGACAGACCTAGGATTTGAACCCAGATCTGACTCCACCAAAGCCTTACCTAACTAGATACATGAAGACAAAGATAAAACAAATCGTAATAAAATTAAGTGACTTTTCCAACTTCTTGTTAGCCTGTATAAGCCTTTTTTACACAGTGGCTCCCCGAATAAGTCTTATTAAACATGTAAATTATTCTCTAAAGGAATATTCAGTACCTACTCCCCTTGATGTCTTTAAGAATAGGATGCTTCCTGCTGAGTTCTCACTCATTCTACTTTGCTGAATCCAGAATGCATTCAGAAAACTGGTGCCTACTTGTAACAATCCTGTGGGGCCTAGAGGAGAGTAGGTATCAAAAGTGATAGAAGAAACATAGGCAGTTCCCCAGAGAGTAGGTTTCTTACTTGTCCTAGGGAAATAGAAGGCAATTGTAAGATACCTGTCACCACAGATGAAGACGGAGTAGTTCCAGAAGCATGGTCTTGGAATATGGCTCTTCTTCTTGGTCATATGTATTACCACATGAAGATAAACTGATTTATACTACCCCTGGGTGCTTTGACAGAAAGAAGTGTTCTGACAGACCTGACAATTTCAAATTCAGCAGATTTAGTTGAAGATGCAGCAGATGTTACAGGGAGAATTTTATTAGGACTATAGATATATGTATTGAAGAACAGTTATTTTGATTGAATTAAAGCAGTATCAATTAAAACTGTTTTAAGCATATTAGAATTTAGTGAATGAAATTGATTTTTCCGTTAATTGTGTATAGAGATTTAATTCCTCACTATGTTGATCCTCCTCAAACTCAAAGCAGACAGAAGTATTCATAGAGAAAGAAGAGGGGCTAAGACTACTGGTATTATGTAAAGAATGGGCCTGTAAAGGTTGAGGTATAATGGAGAGATAGAAGACTATAATTAATGGCGCTAACAGTGGCTGATGTCAGGCAGTTATTACACAATAGTACTTTATTATTTCAAATTAATCTGAAGAGACCCTGAAAATATCCATCAGTATATCTGATTAGTAAATGAGTTAACTGATACACAAGTTTCATGAGTCATGATTTCAGTGAGAAATAACTTCAGGATGGATATTGAAGCTACAGATTCTAGCTTCTCCTCTAGGCTTTTAATTGTTAGGCATTGCTGACATTCCCTAACTTCAGCTTCATCAGCATTCAGACAGATTGCTTCATTATATGAATTAGCAGGTCACCAAAACATATATAATTAAACAAACTGTATGATATCAAGACTAAATTATTTGGGAATTAAATAGTCCTTGCAAAATTGGATTCTTTAGTGATATCCATTAATAAAGTTCTATGAAATCCTTAAAAAAAAAAAAAAAGAATAGGATGCTTCAGGGGCGCCTGGGTGGCTCAGTTTGAGCCTCTGCCTGTGGCTCAGGTTCTGATCTCACAGTTCTGGGCTCAAGCCCTTGGTTGGGCTCCCTGCTCAGTGGGGAGTCTGCTTCTCCCTCTCCCTCTCCCTCTGCCCCTCTCCATTCATGCTCTGTCATGTTTGTGTGCTCTCTTTTTCACTCTCTCTCTCAAATAAATAAATAAAATATTTTAAAGTAAAAAGGAAGAATAGGATGCTTCAGGGCAGTCCTTTCTGAAGTTAGACCAGTCCTTACAACTGGGTCTCCTTGAACACTGTGACACTTTTAATGTGTAATAACACCTTTGTTACTTAGGATCTGAAATATGTAATTATACATAACATTTTTTTAAAGCACTTGAGCCTTCCTATGTAGTTGGATGTATTTGCCTCTTTTGTTTTTAGAAAATCAGTATGAGTATAACCTAAGATATGAAAGTTAAGTGTATAAAAAAACTTAAAACTAGTAATAAACTGATATTTTTAAAGAAAATTGGTCATAACCGATCATAGTACACTTTCTGAGAACTGAAAAATTCTTAGGTCAAGTATATGTCCAGATATGTGAATTTTGGCACAGTTCATTATATAATTTCACTTCACTCAAGACTGTCCTTTCAACAGTCCCTTTTAATAACATTGTTTCTAGTCTCATTGTTTGTTAATAAAAGTTTGGATCAGTTCCCTGCCCTTACAGAATTTGTATTACAGAAAGGAGAGACGAACAATAAACATATGAATACAAAGTGAGAAATACTATGAGAAAGCTAAAGCAGCCAGGTAAAAGGCTAGAAACAGATCAGGTGCATAAGACTATAGACAAAGTCATCAGGGAGCTCCTCTTTGGGATAATGAAATTTGATAGGGGCCCAAATGAAGTGAAAGACAAGTACTGTTAATCTCTGGGAGAAGAGAATTCTGAGCACAGGCAATAGAAAGAGCAAATGCCCCAAAGTAGGAATACATCAGCATGTTTGAGGCACAGCAGACAGGTAGTATGTTGGAATGGAACAAGCAAAGAACCAGATCATAAAAGGGTTTATAAGGTAAAAAATTAGAATTTTATTTTTAGTATTAAAAACACAAAATATTTTATGTGTGATGGGAAACCATTGGAGTATTTTGAACAGAGGGGTGAGGCCAGATTTACATTAAAAGGTCCTTTTGGCTGTTATACAATGAATACATAGATAATAATGAAGCACTGTTGTGGAAACAGGAAAAACAATGTATCGAAATAGTTCAGGTAAGGGATAATGTAACTTGGATTAGGGTAGTTACAGTGGAGGTAAAAAGAAGTGATCAACTTGGCATATGTTTTAGAAGGTAAAACCAGGAAGAATAGCTGCTGGGTTTGAAGGTGGGCTGTGAGAGAATCTGAGAAATCAGTGATGACCCCTGGTTTTTTATTTGAGTGACTAGAATGATGATTCCCTTTGTTGACATGTTTTACTTCTAGGTGTTGGGCCTGTGAGTGGTATCTTATTCCTTTTAAAGTTCTCCTCCCTCCCCAAACTACATTTTTTACTTTTATTTATTTATTTTATTGAAATATAGTTGATACACAATGTTACCGTATTTTTGGGGGTACAACACAGTGATTTGACAGGTCTGTGTGTTATGCTGTGCTCACCACAAGTGTAGCTGCCATCTGTCACCACACAACACTATTACAGTACCATTGGCTATATTCCCTATGTTGTGCCTTCGTCCCCATGACTTATTCTTTCAATAACTAAAAGCCTGTGTTTCTCACTCCCCGACACCCCTTTTGGCCCATTCTCTGCCCCCTCCAGCAGCCATCGGTTTGTCTTTGTATTTATGGGTCTCTTTCTGCTTTGTGGGTTCATTTGTTCTGTTTCTTAGATTTCACATATAAGTGAAATCATATGGTATTTGTCTTTATCTGCCTGACATACTTCACTTAGCATAATACCCTCTACATCTGTCCATGTTGTCCCAAATGTCAAGGTGTTATCCTTTTTTATGGCTCAGTAATATCCTGTTGTGTATATACTACATCTTCTTTATCCATTCATCTGTCAGTGGACACTTAGGTTCCTTCCACATTGTGGCTATTGTAAATGATGCTAAAACTGTATTTATAGACATATGTGTTTCTATGACCTAGGAAGTTAATCTGAGGGAGTTTGACTTTTTTTTATACAGCCATTTATCTATAGAAAGACTCTACAAGTGCAGCTTTTCAGTCTAACTTTGTGCCAAAGGCTTAATAATTTTTAAATGTCATTTTTCAGTGAGAATACAGAAGCTGTTGGTCAACTTTTGACCCTGGAACAATGGATACAGACTGTTCTGGCCAGAATATCAGGTTATAATATGAAACATGCCAGAGGTTTGCTTAAATTTACTTTATATTTAGCTGCGTAAGATTTAAGTGTTAGAGTCTTTAATTTTTTCTCAAGTATATACTGCTCTAAATTATGGTTTGCCAGTACAGATTTGTTGATTATCAGGAAGTAAAGGTTTTCAAAGCCAAGACTAAGTTTGGCTTAAATCACTTCATTAGATTAAATAATTTTCATACTGGCTAGCAATACAAACAGTGGTTAATCTGGAGTCACACTGCTTTTACACTGCTTGGAGTTAAATCATAGATCCATTGCTTACTATCTCTGTGATCTTGAACAAGTTACTTAAGCTCTCTGTGCCTCAACTTTCTTATTTGCAAGGTTGGAATAATGGTACCTATCTCACTGATTGAAGGATTGAGTTATCTTTTGTAAAGTGAAACAGTGCATGATATATAATATAGGCATTAGCCATTACTGTTAAAATTTTGTTAATATGTTTTTATTAATAATAAAAATAACATTTTAAAACTGTTACCTCATTTATATATTCCTTACAGTTGAGAGATAAGACTATCTAAAGACTCTGAGAAGTAAACAACAGCAGGCAGATTGAGGAGGGAAGTCAAAATTTGAAGAATGCTTGGCAATGAGTTTCCTGGTTTTTTTCTGTCCCTTATTTCCCAGCTTTGACCCCAGGGTAGCCTGAGTCACAGAGCTTTGCATTGGACATGAACAGCAAAAAAATTTGAGAGATTCCCTCTTTTTGGCCAAAGGATCAGGAAAAGAAGCCCCTCAGAACTGGAAACTGTAAAGGGAATTCCTGTTGTGGTTTTTTTCATCTTCTGACCCTCTCCTGAGGTCAGCCCCAGTCATGGAGCTACAGTGCCATAGTGGTCATAAGACACATAAAATCCCAAGAGAAAACCAATATCTCTGGCCAGAGGTACAGGAAAAAAAAGGACCTCTGTGTTCCAAAGAAGGCAGGGCGAATCCTTATTATTTTTTCTGTCTTTGCCTCACAGCTTCACCCCACAGGTAAACCCAGTCATCTGAATCCACTTGACAACAGAGGATACTAAAACTGAGAGAAACATGTCATTTTGGCCAGAGGAACTGGGGGAAAGGGCCCCTTGGAGCTAGAGAATATGGGGAAATCCCAGAGAGGAGAGAGCCTATAGAAGAGGAATGTCCTGTTTTTGAGACCAGCACAAATCTTGGGCTTGCCTCCAAGATGCACATGTGTAGAACAGGCCCAGAGAAATGGCAACAGGGTTGACAGTGAAGAAGCATTAAACCACCACTGAGGGATATTCAAAATAACCAATATAAGATCCAAAATTATTCAGCATAAGAATCTGACCAACTCTCAAGGAAAAAAAAAAATTAAATGCCAATCCTGAGATGTTTTAACATTGAACTTTTTTGACAAAAAATTTAAAACAGCTGTATAATTATTAAGCATAAGGTAAAGGTGAACACTTTAGAAATGATTGGAAAAATATGAGTTCTCAGCAGAAAAAAGTCGAAACTATTAAAAAAAAAAGAACCAAATAGAAATAATAGAATTGAAAAAGTACTGTATGAAATAAAAATTAACTAGATGGGCTCAATAGTAGAATGGAGATGGGAAGGGTAAGAGTTAGTAAACTTGAAATTAGATCAGTGGAAATTCTCCAGTCTGAAGAATAGACAGAAAAGTGATGGGAAAAAAAAACAAAAACAAAAATAAAAAAAAAGAACATAGCTTTAGAGACCTATGGATCCAATTTTTAAAAATCCAATATTTATGTCCTCCAAGCCTCAAAAAGAAAAAGTACAGTAGAGAAAAAGTTTTTTTTTGAAGAACTAATGACTGAAAACTTCCCAAATTTGGTGAAAAACAAATTTACATATTTAAGTTCAGGAAACCTCAAAAATAAACTGAAAGAAAAACTATACCTATATAGATCATACCCAAGCTGTTGAAAACCAAAGATGAAGGGGAAAAAAATCTCAGAAGCAATCAGAAAAAGACCACTTGTTTCATATAGGGAACAACAATTCCAATTTGATGAGGAATTGGAACCAAAAAGAGGTTAATGTTCACCCAAGGTCTTAGTCATAGTGGCAGAGCTAGGATGCAAACATACGCAGCTTGGCTCCAGATGCTCTGCTCTTATTCACTAATATATGCTGCCTTACTAATAGAATACTATGCATCCATTAAAAATGAAACTATAGAGGGGGAGTTACTGATGTGGAAAGACATTTATGATCCATTGGTGAAAAAAACAAGACACAGAACAGTACTATGGATTTTGTCTTTATTAAAAAATCTGTGTGTGTAATGTTCTTATGGAGAACAGAAGAATATCACCCAAATGTTACTAGAGAAATTTTGAATGATTACTTATTGCTTATTAGCATTTTCTAAGTTTCCTAAAATTGTCATATATAATTTTAAAAAGCTAGAAAGATGTCTCACTAAACCCTCATGATTTTTCTTTCTTTTCCCTTTTCATTTATAAGGAGAAAACCCAACAATTCCAGTCTTATTTGATCAAGGAATGGGCGATTCCACTTTTGAGTTCCATTCTATCCTCAATTTTGGAGTTCAGTCTTCGTAAGTATCTAAGTAGTCAAGAGAAGTCTGTAAATGGCTGTGAAAATAAGAATGAGAATAATCCTTCCTCCCATCCTCCCATCTTTCCTTCCTGCTTTATTTGTAAAATTATTTCTTTACCCCATTTTTATCTTGTTTCTTTCTCCCTGAGGTTTTATTTGTACAATAAAATAAAGTGGTGTGAGGTATTAGAGTATTATGTATTAGGGTGAACCATGTCTATAATTAACCATTTTTTTTAAAGATTTTATTTATTTATTTGAGAGAGAGAATGGGAGAGAAAGAGCATGAGAGAGAGGCGAGTCAGAGGGAGAAGCAGACTTCCCACTGAGGGACTCGATTCTAGGACTCCAGAATCATGACCTGAGCTGAAGGCAGCCGCTTAACCAGCTGAGCCACCTAGGCACCCTGTAATTAACCATTTTGACCAACAAAAATGCCATTTCTCTATAGTCCTGCATACAATAAGAGCAGCATTTAAGAGACTTTAATTAAAGTCATATATGACCTGCCCTCTGACTTCTGAAAAGTCTCTAGTCATCCACCTCCCCAATTCATTTTTCTTGTTGGTAAAATTCAGTACCCTCTTATCTTACATTATAAGGTTATTAGAAAAATACTTATGTGAAGACACTTTGAAAAATATAATGTATCCAAATCAGGTGTTATTATTTAATAGATATTATCTTATGTACATTTTTTAGTTGTGATCCTTATTTATATTACATTATCTCATTGTTATTGAAAATACTTAGGAAAGGAATGTTAGGAAAGGAAGTTCAGAAAACCAGAAATTATCACTCCAAGTACATGACATGTTCTCTCTCTTTCTCTCTGTCTCTCTGTTTCTCACACACATACACATACACATACACATACACATACACATACACACACACACACTGTTAACACTGAAGTCCTTCTTAGTCCCTTTTACAGACACTAAAACTATTTAGGTTGGATCTGTTTCCTCTGAATTTTATTCCTTCTCTGAGTCTGCCCTTAATTTGGATCTAGATCCTATCTGCTGTGATCATTTACTGCATCTTTTACAGGAAGTAAAGTTATATGGGCCATTATCATTTTGTAAAAGGTATTTTTCTACCTATAAGATACAGAATTCAGCTTTTCCCTTTTTCAGAGGCTCTAATCTCTAATTTGACAAAGAGCAGTTTACTTTGTCAAAAGGAGTTAAATTGCTACTTCAGTACCTAGTTGGACTTCTCAGTAGATAACCCCATTTACTAAATTACTATACAAATTTTTCTTGTTTTATTTTTAGGATAAAATATTCTAATAGCATCAAGGAAATGGTCATTCTATTTGCTACAACAATTTATAGAATTGGACTGAAAGTACCTCCTGATGAAACGGATCCTCGAATCCCCATGATGACCTGGAGCACATGTGCTTTCACTATCCAGGCAATTGGTAAAGCCTGTGAGAGACTGCTTTGGAGGGTTCATAGAAACAGGATTAAAATTGACCACAATTTTTCCATTTTTCCCCTAATGGCTTAAAATAGTTTGAATTGTTGGAGGAGTATTAATATCTCAGTATATTAGTGTGGCATGATGCCATTTATTCCAAGAATTTTTTTTTTAAGATTTTATTTATTCATTTGACAGAGATCATGAGTAGGCAGAGAGGCAAGCAAACGGCAAGGGCGAAGCAGTGTCCCCACTGAGCAGAGAGCCCAATGTGGGGCTCAATCCCAGGACCCTGAGATCATGACCTGAGCCGAAGGCAGAGGCTTAACCCACTGAGCCACCCAGGCGCCCCTAGTCTGAGAATTTTTTTTATCAATCCCTTTTTAACTACAGTGTTGGCTATATGCAAAATAAGCTCAAAATATTTGAAAGGTAAAGCACAAAGCAAGCTATGTTTGAAAGCTGGCAGATTTACAACACTGGAAAATCAAGAAAAAAAGGCAAAGGAAGAAGAGTCAAGCCAGAAATGTTCAGTAGTTTGTTTTTTTTTACACTTTGAGAGAAAAAGAACGAAAAACCAAAGTCACCTAAAACATTATCAGGATAGGGAAAGGAAGACTGAGGCAGTTAGGAGAGACAGATTAGCAGAAAGAACTAAGAGGTCAGAGGGGAAGCCCACTGACAAAATCCCTGCCATACTGAAAGTTTCTTACAGAAAATTGTAGCAGTCAAATCAACATGTTGTACACCTTAAATGTACATAGTGTTATGTGTCAGTTATATCTCAGGAAAGCTGTGGGGGGAGAGAAGAGTGTAGTAGTGAAGAATTGCTTAAATTTTAAAATTAGCACACTTGCTTATTACAGTCACAAGATATAATACTATCTTAAAAACAGTAAGAACTGTAATTCTTTTATGTCCTCTTTATCCAAGACAGTTTCAATTTCCCTTTCCAATATAGATTTTTGGCAGTTTTTTTTTTTTTTTTTTTAAAGATTTTATTTATTTATTTGACAGAGAGAGATCACAAGTAGAGAGGCAGGCAGAGAGAGAGAGAGAGAGAGAGAGGGAAGCAGGCTCCCTGCTGAGCAGAGGGCCCGATGCGGGACTCGATCCCAGGACCCTGAGATCATGACCTGAGCCGAAGGCAGCGGCTTAACCCACTGAGCCACCCAGGCGCCCTGGCAGTTGTTTTTAATGGAGTCTACCACCTTTTCTTTTTCTTTTTTTTTAAATATTTTATTTATTTATTTGTCAAAGCGCACAAGCACGAGGAGCAGCAGGCAGAGGGAGAAGCAGGCTTCCCACCAAGCAAGGAGCCCAATGTGGGACTTGATCCCAGGACTGTGGGATCATGACCTGAGCTGAAGGCAGGCACTTAACCCACTGAGCCACCCAGGCGTCCCAGTCTACCACTTTTTCTTCATTTACATATATTTTTGTAGCAAGGTGTTATTTTGCAATTCAAATTAAGTAGCGTGAAGCCATTTCTTTCACAAAACCATCCTGCGTATCAGCTTCAGCCTCCTAAACAGTTACATCCAAACCTGTCAGACTTAAATCATGGATAAAAGATAATACACAGATTTATATTTACCATGATTAAATAAAATGAGATATAGGAAGAATAAGATTTTTTAAAAAGATTATTTATTTATTTATTTGAGAGAGAGAAAAAGAACATGAGCAGGGAGGAGCAGCAGAGGGAGAAGCCGACTCCTCACTGAGCAGAGAGCCCGACCTGGGGCCCTATCCCAGAATGCTGGGATCATGACCTGAGCCAAAGGCAGAGGCTTAACTGAGCCACCCAGGCACCCTGGAAGAATGAGATTTAAATAGAATAGAATCTGAACAAATTGATAAATACAAAGCATTCTCTTAGAGTCATGATCTACTACTGAGTATCTTGAGACTTCCAGTGAAGGCATTTTACACTTTACTGTCTTTGGCAAGACAAACATTAGGAATCAGGAGTTTATATTGAGACCATTAACATTTCAAAAAATGCACAGTTTTTGTCATAAAAGTGGTGAGAAGTTCACTGGAGAATAGGACTAAATTTTTCTGTATGGTTCTGTAACCTAGTAATTGGATTTTATTTGATTACTGTAGTGTTATACTGTTTTCACAGTGCTTTTTCCATTCGGGGACCTAGCGTATAAGCCACTAACTTACCTCATTCCCTATGTGTATGGAGAGACATATACAGGATGTGTTGGCATAGTTAGAAACTACTGTTAAGGAATCAATATATAGCATCTCTTATTACTGTCCATTCAGAGTTGAAAACAGAAAATAGGAAATAAGCCCTCCTTACTCATAGATATATCCGCTGCCAGAGAGCAATGAAAATACAAGTAATAGAGCAGTAAATGCCCTAGCCAGCAAGGAGAAATGCATATGAATCCATGGGTTGTTGTTTTTTATTTCCACTTTTGGTTATTTTTCCTATAAATGTAATTCTTTTTTAACAGTACCTATAAGAGCAATAGTTACTTGCATCTGCCTTATGTATTTTTAAACAAAATAAGTTGTGATTATATATAAAAATGACTTGGTTAAAAATTGTTGGCATAGAAGCAATGTTCAAAGGATGAAAAATGAACCAGGATGATTTGTTTTTTCCAAGCGTTCTCTATAGATAACTGCAGGGGCTTTATTATTTATAGTAACAATTTGTAAGTGATCTACATTTGTTTTTTATAATATTTTCTCACTCAAAAATTTGGAAATTTTGGCTTAAACATGAAACTTTGAAGGGGAAAAGTACAAATCATCTGGGCAAAAATATAACCAGTTAAAGAACATCTGATAGAAACCAAGTATACAATTGTAGCAGTATTCAGGATTTATTATTTTTGTTTTTCTTACTCTTTGAGAAAACCTCTTGGGAGATGAAGGGAAACCTCTGTTTGGAGCACTTCAAAATAGACAGGTGTGTATATTCCAGAAGGGTATGTGTAACTCATGGTAGGCTTTTTTTGGTATAGTCTAATTTAACATTAGTCTAATTTAACATTTTTAAAAACCATTATTTAATTCACTCCTTTTTCTATAAAAATTAGCAAAATTCTTTTTTTTTTTTTTTTTAAAGCAGCTTCAGTCTCACAGGAGACTAAATGGCCAACATTGTGCACTTTATTTTTTTTTTTAATTTATTTTTATTTTTCTCACCATAGCATATACCCTCCCCAAAGTCTATCACCCGGCCACCCCATCCCTCCTACCCCCCTGCCCTCCACCAACCCTCAGTTTGTTTCCTGAGATTAAGAGTCTCTTATGGTTTTTCTCCCTCTCTGGTTTCATCTTGTTTCATTTTTCCCTCCCTTCCCCTATGATCCTCTGTCTTGTATGGAACTAGAGGGCATTATGCTAATTGAAATAAGTCAATCAGAGAAAGACAGTTATCATATGATCTTACTGACAATGAGGAATCTGAGAAATAAGACATTGTACACTTTAGAGAGTTTACTCAATCTTGGTGGTTAACATGAGAGAGATTTCCGGTGATACTTAACTTTTTCTCCCCCTACTTTGTTTACTGCCGAGTCAGAAACCTGGTGTCTCCTTCATTTTCCTTCCTCACTAATTTTGCCCCATCATGTAACATTAAGTATTAGTGCTGGCTTAACTATAAATGAATCCTCATAGTAAGTTCAAGAATGAAACTAAACCATGGCTCCTTGATGGGCAGATCTTGGCACCACAGTACTATATGCCAGGCCTATCTCCAGGCCTAAGCCTCATATTGTAGGGGACCCTGGGAAACAGTGCTCAACAAATAGCCCTAGGACAACAGAATGGGCAACCAAAGATTCCCTAGACCACCCCCATCCTCGCCATTTCCCTCTTATTTTCCTGACAGCTGGCACAGGAGACTTGTAGTCCATAGTGTGCTTCCCTACAGTTCCTGCCTTCTGGTTAGGAAGCAGGAGATCTTAATTCAATTAGAACTTTTAGGGGTTTCTTGCCATCATTTTAGAATTTCTATAAATATATATATTCTTTTGCCCAGGCCTCAGCAGGGTAAATTAGTCCAAACATTTAAGAAATTGACTGGGGAAAATGAGTACTTAAATGAGAATTGAAATAATTAATCGCTTTAATACCTCTTTGTCATGGGAAAATCTGTTAAAAATTTGATGAGCTCATAAAACTTTCTAAAAGTACTAAAAATATTGTAATTTATTGGCAAGACTATAGAGTATATAATAAGTCTGCAGCTAATTCTTGCAGACTGGGATTGAGTTCTACAGTGAGTGACTTCAGCCTATCATCTTCCCTTATCTTTTTATCTTTCCCTCTCTTACAATCTAGCATAATGGTCTGAAAGCATTAATGCAGTTTGCCATTGCACAGAAGATTACCTGTCCTCAGGTCCTGATACAGAAGCATCTTATTCGTCTCCTGTCAGGTAGTCTCCTCTTAATTATTATTACTTACATGTCTTTTTCCATTGCATTTCTGGCAGTGTATTTCATTAGGAAGCAACACACTGCACTAATTTGGAATCACTCACTACAGCAGCTTTACAAAAGAAAAAACAAAAGACCTGGTGCCACTATAATACCTGCAATCTTACTTCAAAACTCAGGTTTTCCAAATGGTTTTAACTTAACATCTACCCACCTCGGGACTTTATTGAACCAACATCCACAACCGCTAGCTAACATATTTGTATCCTAATCTGGTTAGAAAAGGGATCAATGACATGATAGCTAATTTAAAAATAGGTTTAATTTTGCTGGATGAAGAGGATATTCTTCATCCTCATTTCACTTGCACTGCTTTGCATGCTGTCTCTGCTCTGTATGTATGGATACATATTCTGTGTATCACAAGACATTTAGAAATGTATAGTTAGGAAAAAAGTATTAAGAAACATAGTATAAAAGTAATTCTTCTTATTCATTGAGCATATTTTTATTCTGTTATGCTGTTTACCTTTTTTCCTCCTGGATCTTATCTTTCAACTCTTAAATTCTATACAAGGCTTTCTAGGAGCTTTTATTAGTTTAACTTATCTTTAGTTGTGGTTCCCATATCTTAAAGGTGTGATGTTCCAGTTTACCAGTTTCTGTATTTTATAACTGTGTTACATTTTTGTTTTAGATGTTTTATATTATATTTAACTACATTGCAATCTTACTGAATGAATTACACTGTTGTTGTTTTTCCCAGTTGTTCTTCCTAATCTAAAATCAGAAGATACACCTTGCCTTCTATCTATAGATCTCTTTCATGTTTTGGTAAGTGTTCAACTAAAATTCTTAAGTCGCTCAAGTTTCTGATTTCATGTATTTTCCCATTCAAGTTCATGTTCTTTTTTCTTTAAATTTTTTTTTTAAGATTTTATTTATTTATTTGACAGACAGAGATTACAAGTAGGCAGAGAGGCAGGCAGAGAGAGAGGAGGAAGCAGGCTCCCTGCTGAGCAGAGAGCCATATGTGGGGCTCGATCCCAGGACTCTGAGATCATGACCTGAGCCGAAGGCAGAGGCTTTAACCCACTGAGCCACCCAGGCACCCCTCATGTTCTTTTTTCAAGATTATAAATTATTGGTGTTCAGACTGTAAAGTTTAGTCTCTTTTCCATTCTGCTTATGAATAGATACAGATTTGACTGAGACTTTAAAGGGCACCTGAGTGGCAAAGTCGGTTAAATGTCTGCCTTCAGCTCAGGTCATGATCCCAGGGCCCTGGGATCAAGTCCCGCATCAGCCTCCCTATTCAGCAGGGAGCCTGCTTCTCTCTCTCCTGCTCCCTCTGCTTGTACTCTCTCTCTCTCTCTCTTTCTATCTCTCTCTCTCGCAAAAATAAGTAAATAAAAAATCTTTCTTAAAAATCACTTTAGGAGCACCTGGGTGGCCTCAGTGGGTTAAGTCTCTGCCTTCGGCTCAGGTCATGATCTCAGGGTCCTGGGATTGAGACCCGCATCAGGCTCTCTACTCAGCATGGAGCATGCTTCCCCCTCTCTCTGCCTGCCTCTCTGCCTACTTGTGATTTCTCTCTCTGTCAAATAAATAAATAAAATACAAATAAATAAATAATCACTTTAAAAATGAAAACACATTAAAAACTAGTGGAGTGTGTCCAAAAACAAGAAATGGAGACTTGGAAGTGAGGAAGGTGGAGGTAAAGCTTCCAGAGAAATGGAAGGGCACTTCTAGCCCCTTCTGTGTCTTCTTTCAGGCAGCTTCAGCTTACCCCAAACTCTAGGTGGCTGCGAAATGTCTTCAGGGAAGGGCAGGTTTTTGGACAAGGATTCTAGTCCTCGTTTTCAGAGCCTAGGACTTCATGCTAGAAGTGCTTACAGCTCCAAAATAGACATGTTATATCTTCTTAATGCATCACTTTTTTCAGTGATGTGAGGGGAAAATAAATAATATAAGTAAGGCTGGGATAGCCCATAGCTGAACCAGTGACAGGACCTGTCATAAAAGCGAGGTGACCAGCCCATGCACAGCGTTGAGGTGAGCAGGGAATGGTGATTCTGAGTCCATGAGGTGAGACGGGCATCCTTTCTGGAAGCAGTCTGACTCCCTGGACTAGGGCTGGGGGAATATGTTTTCATGGTGACACCACCACTTGTATGCATTTACTCAATGAACACTTCAGACAATGAATACCTATAAGATAGGACCTGTGCTGTGCACTGGAGATGCAGTGATAAATAATGGTGGGCCTGAGGCCACTCTGTCATCATCAGTTGAGAAGAATATCAGGTCAGCAAGAGGAGAGCAAGGACAAATGAAACCCACCAGCGTCCCCGCATCTGACTCATCACATCCAATGACAACAATCTTCAGAGAGAGTGCTGGCCACTGCTTCTCTTTTGTCTTCCAAAGCTTGTGTGACTTCCTCTTTTGACAAAGTCCAGCTTGAAAATATACAGGGAAGGAGGCTCTGGGAAACATACCTCCAGCTTAACCACATTGATGGAGAACAGGCCACAACAGAATCTCTTCACTACTATCCCCACAGTTGAACTATCTACTCTTCTGGGCAAAAAAAGATAGTCTTGTCAACGTTGCATCTGGGAAATACTTAAATTAGTGTTCCATATGAACTCACAACATGGTTTGGGGGTCATCTTCAACCTAAATACCGAGATCAATCTCAGATAGCCACCAAACATTTGCTGTGTGGGGCCTACTCATGACTGCATGTGCATTGATTTTTGGTTACTCAGTATGGGGTGATAGCAACATGCTTTTCTTCTGGAAGCTCATTGCTGTCCCACATTTACTCATTTACTCATTCACAACCACCTATAATTATAAGTTAATCTATAAAAATAAAGAATGTGGAAAGAAAAAAAATGAAAGCATTTTTATACTCTTTATTTTGTAACAGGTATCATCCTAGTTGATTATACATATAGTTGGTGTCTGTCCAAGCAGACTTTGTCTAAATAAATATTATGCGTTCCTCCTCCACCTTTTTCTTGTTTACATTATAAGCATGAATGACAATGTGAGCTATCTTAAAATCATTGATTATTTGATGTTGGGAACCAAGCCCTTGACACATCTAGGCTTCCCCCAAACACCTGTGGATGGATGGCAACTGTTTCGTGAGTTTCTTTTTTTTTTTTTCCTTTTTTTAAAGATTTTTTTTATTTATTCATTTGAGAGAGAGAAAGAGACAGAGCCCAAGCAGGAGAGCCAGAGGCAGAAGAAGAGGGAGAAGCGGGTTCCCTGCTTAGCATGAGGACTCTGGGATCATGACCTGTGCTGAAGGCAGATACTTAACCATTTGAACCATCCAAGCGCCCCTGTTCTGTGAATTTCTTAGAGAGGTTTTCCCTCCCTGCAGTGACCCCATTCCTTCAAAATGAGTTCTCTAGAGAGATCATTGGTGAGGTTGGGACCATAGAGTTTGTGAATATGGGTTAGCCATTATTCTCCACCTCTCATTGTCCAGAACTCTGCCCGGTGGTGGTCATTCTTGTCTTTTGGAATCTTTAGGAAAACTTCAAAAAGAATGCCAGTAACTTGGCCCTATACCCTAAGATTCTGATTTGATTGGATTGGCCTGTGAACCAGTGTTATTTTAAGAGCTCCCCAAGTTACTGTAATGTTGAGTCTTCTGAGCCACAGACAGGATTGAGACCACTCCTAGAATAAGAAGTTTCAGGAAAGGGTAACCTATTTGGTGATGACTTTTGTTCTCCATTTATGGTACACTATATTTTAAGATACTCTGTTGAATAATTAGGAAAAATATGGTGGTTATAAAAAAAACAAACGAACAAATCTGATATATTTGGTTATAAGATTAGCCCATGCTGATGTTTGTTGTCACACATGTTGATGTCCATTTTCTCTCATAGGTTGGTGCTGTGTTAGCATTCCCATCCTTGTATTGGGAGGACACTGTTGATCTGCAGCCGTCATCAATTAGTTCTTCTTATACCCACCTTTATCTCTTCCATTTGATCACCATGGCACACATGCTTCAGATCCTTCTTACTATAGACACAGGTAAAGCTCCCATCAGATGTTAACTGTAAATAATAATTACCCATGGTTTGTTGGCAAAATTCATTTTGCTTGTGATTAATCATGTATATATACATATATATTTCTTTTTTTTTTAAAGATTTTATTTATTTATTTGAGAGAGAGAGAAAGAGCATGAGAGGGGAGAGGTCAGAGGGAGAAGCAGACTCCCCGCTGAGCAGGGAGCCCGATGTGGGACTTGATCCCGGGACTTCAGGATCATGACCTGAGCCAAAGGCAGTCACTTAACCAACTGAGCCAAACCAACTGAGCCATCCAGGCGCCCATATATATATATGTATATATATAAATATATATATATATATATATTTCTAAATTCTGTGTTATATCTCTTGTTGAATGATCATTTGTTTCTTTATGGATGCTATTTAAATAAAAAGAAGAGCTACGAAAGGGATAAATTAGCTAAACCACTTGATTCTCTAACTTGTGGCTGCTCTCCAGATATACAGGGAAACCATTTGGACCTGCTGTACCCTTTTTCAGATTTCCTAATTTCAGGGTTGGGGATTAGTCTCTCTGACATTTGTCCCTGCTAAATAATTTTGATAAGCCTGTTTATGAAACCATTTTTGATTCCTCCAGCTAGAATGATAATAGAATGTTTTATAGCATTTGTCACATAGTATTTTATTTTATAATTTTATGCTGTTCTGCTTCTTTCCCTGGTTCTCCTTTCTCACTACTCCTTCCCCCCTGCAAGTTTCTTGAGTAGAGAACATTCAGATTTTAAAATCTTTTCTCATAAAGTTAAAGTCCAAATAGGTATTCATTAAATGTTTTTTTGGACAAATGTTCACTCACAGATACCTGAATAATACAGCATCATGGAATCATGATGTAGTTATTCTCTTAAACTCTGCTCTTAGTTGAAAGTAAAGTCTGCTTCCTGGCTGTCAGTGATCAAGAAGGGCTCCTGGGGCAACTGGGTGGCTCAGTGGGTTAAAGCCTCTGCCTTTGGCTCAGGTCATGATCCTGGGGTCCTGGGATCGAGCCCCGCATTGGGCTCTCTACTCAGGAAGGAACCTGCTTCCCCCTCTCTTTCTGCCGGCCTCTCTGCCTACTTGTGATCTCTGTCTTTCAAATAATTAATAAAATCTTTAAAAAAAAAGAAGGGCTCCTGAAAATTCAGGTAATTTAGAAAATGGATAATTAAAGTGACTTTAGAACAACGTCTAACAAAACTAAATACACATTTATTCATTGACCTACCAACTCTACTTCTAAGAATCTGTCCCAAAGCCATACTGGCAAAAATATGAAAGGATATATGCACATGATTATTCATTTGTGGTATTATTTGGAATAATAAAAACCCCAGAGATTGGTTGAATATCCTATGGTATATGCATATAATGGAATTTTCTGCAGCCATACAAAGGAATGAGCAAGATCTACTGAAGAAGTAATCTCTAGGATATACTTCTTAAGAGTGAAAAAAGTAGGGTGCAGAACAGTAGTTGTAGTATAATGTCTTTGTGTAAGGTATTTTAGGTATATGTATCCATATATATGCTTACATATATTCATATTTGCTTATATTTTTTATAAATGAAACAAAAGAAGTATAAACCAAAAGAAGAGTTGCCTCTAGATAAGGTAGAGAGTCAGGGATTTGAGCAAAGACTCCTGTAAGTGTCTTTTTAATGTAGTTTTGTTTTGTTTTGTTTCTAAAATTCTATTTATTTATTTGGGAGAGAGAACACACAAGCATGGGGAGGGGCAGAGGGAGAGGGACAAGCAGACTCCCTGCTGAGTGGGGAGTCCTACATGAGGCTCAATCCCAGGACCCCAGGATCATGACCTGAGCTGAAGGCATATGCTTGAAGAACTGAGCCACCCAGGCACCCCTAAAACACGGTATTTCAACTCTACTTCCCCAATAGGATATATTCTGACAATAAAAGAACTAACAAAAAAAATCATTAAACTAAATTCATATTAGCAGTACAAAATGGTACTAAGTTCTAGTATTGTTATTTTGAAATTATTTTAGGTAATTTTTAGGATAAACCAAGTAAGTATTTGTGTAAATGTCACTGGGACCCAAGATTTTTAGTGTAGGAAGGAGGAGACTTGAGAATTAATTCAGAACTATGCATTCTGAAGTATGCTTCAAGTAAAAGATGTTCTTTTTGGAAAAAAATTAACTGAGGGTACTAATTTAAAATAAAGCATTTCAGGGGCACCCTTACTGGCTCAGTTGTAAGAGCATGTGACTCTTGATCATAACTTCAAGCCCCACATGGGGGGTAGAGATTACTTAAATAAATAAAACTTGAAAAATAAAATAAAGGGGTACGTGGGTGGCTCAGTCGGTTAAGTATCTGCCTTCAGCTCAGGTCATGATCCCAGAATTCTGGGATAGAGCCCTGTGTCAGCCTCCCAGTTCAACAGGGAGTCTGCTTCTCCCTCTACCCTTCCCCTTGTTAGTGCTCTCTCTCTCAAATAAATAAGATCTTTTTTAAAAAATAATAAAGCAGGGGCACCTGGGTGGCTCAGTCGTTAAGCGTCTGCCTTCGGCTCAGGTCATGATCCCAGGATTCTGGGATCGAGCCCCGCATCAGGCTCCCGGCTTGGTGGGAAGCCTGCTTCTCCCTCTCTCACTCCCCCTGCTTGTGTTCCCTCTCTCGCTGTGTCTCTCTGTCAAATAAATAAATACAATATTAAAAAAAAAAATAATAATAATAATAAAGCATATCAGAGGGGAGGTGTGTGGGGGAATGGGTGAAATAGGTGAAGGAGATTGAAAGTACACTTACAAGGTATAGAATTGTTGAATCACTGTATTGTACACCTGGAACTACTACAATACTCTCTGTTAACTATAATGGAATTAAAACTAAAAACTTAAAAGAATAAATTCAGAAAAGTTAAGTAAAAACCCAATAATTTCCCAGTCAAAATTCTAGCAAGTTATTATGTGGTTATTGACAAACTGATTCTACAGTTTATATGAAAATATAAAATATAAATATATGAAAAATATAAATATATGAAAAGGAGAAAGATCCAGCATAGCCATCTCAGTACTGGAGGGGAAGAACAAAGTTAGAGGACTGACATTACCTGACTTCAGAACTTACTCTAAAACTACTGGAATCAAGACTGAAAAAAACAGACCAGTAGATTAGTGGACCAGCATAGAGAGCCCAAAAAAATCTGTATACATAAATACAGTTAATTGATCTTTGATAAAGGAACAAGGACAAATGGAGCCAAGATAACCTGATTTTCAACAAATGTTGCTGTAACAATTGGACACCCACATATAAGACAGACACACATCTTACAACCTTTATAGAAGTTAACTAAAAATGGTTCATTTAAAAAAAAAAATGGTTAATAGGCCTGAATGTAAAATACAAAACTATTAGAAGAGAATGTGTAGGAGAAAACCTAGATGACCATGGGGTGTGCAGTGACTTTTTAGATACAAGGCCAAAGGTAAAATCCATTAAAGAAATAATTAATAAGCTGGACTTCATTACAATTAAAAACTTCTGTTCTGCAAAGGACAGTGTTGAGAATGAAAAGACAAACCACAGACTAAGAGAAAATATTTGCAAAAGACACATCTGAATAACTGTTCTATAAAATATAGAGAGAACTGTTAATTCAACAATAAAAAAATAAACAAAGGACACCCAAAACCTTAAAATAGGTTCTCTTAGGAATAAACCTAACCAAAGAGGCAAAGAATCTGTACTCAGAAAACTATAAAGTACTCATGAAAGAAATTGAGGAAGACACAAGGAAATGGAAAAATGTTCCATGCTCATGGATTGAAAGAACAAATATTGTGAAAATGTCTATGCCATCTAAAGCAATCTACACATTTAATGCAATCCCTATCAAAATACCATCCATTTTTTTTTCAAAGAAATGGAACAAATAATCCTAAAATTTATATGGAACAAGAAAAGACCCCGAATAGTCAGAGGAATATTGAAAAAGAAAACCAAAGTTGACAGCATCACAATTCCAGACTTCAAGCTCTATTACAAATCTGTAATCATCAGGACAGTGTGGTACTGACATAAAAACAGACACACAGATCAGTGGAACAAAATAGCCCAGAAATGGACCCTCAACTGTATGGTCACCTGATCTTCAACAAAGCAGGAATAGCTTCGACAAAGCAAGAATATCCAATGGAAAAAAAGACAGTCTCTTCAACAAATGGTGTTGGGAAAATTGGACAACCACATGCAGAAGAATGAAACTGGACCATTTCCTTACACCACACACTAAAATAGACTCAAAATGGATGAAAAACCTCAACATGAGACAGGAATCCATCAAAATCCTTGAGGAGAACACAGGCAGTGACCTCTTCAACCTCAGCCACAACAACTTCTTCCTAGACACATTAACAAAGGCAAGGGAAGCAAGGGCAAAAATGAACTCTTGGGACTTTATCAAGATCAACACCTTTTGCACAGCAAAGGAAACAGTCAACAAAATCAAAACAAAGCCAAAAGAGGACAGAATGAGAAAAGATATTTGCAAATGACATATCAGATAAAGGGCTAGTCTCCAAAATCTATAAAGAACTTATCAAACTCAACACCCAAAGAACAAATAATCCAATCAAGAAATAGGTAGAAGACATGAACAGACATTTCTGCAAAGAAGACATCCAAGTGGCCAAAAGACACATGAAAAAGTGCTCAACATCACTTGGCATCAGGGAAATACAAATCAAAACCACAGTGAGATACCACCTCACGCCAGTCAGAATGTCTAAAATTAACCAGTTAGGAAACAACAGGTGTTGGAGAGGATGCAGAGAAAGGGGAACCCTCCTACACTGTTGGTGGGAATGCAAGCTGGTACAGCCACTCTGGAAAATAGCATGAAGGTTCCTCAAAAAGTTGAACGTTGAGCTACCCTACAACCCAGCAATCGCACTACTGGGTATTTACCCTAAAGATACAAATGTAGTGATCCAAGGGGCACGTGCACCCCAATGTTTATAGCAGCAGTGTCCACGGCCAAACTATGGAAAGAACCTAGATGTCCATCAACAGATGAGTAGATAAAGAAGAAGGGGTGGCTCCGTGGGTTAAGCCTCTGCCTTCAGCTCAGGTGATGATCTCAGAATCCTGGGATCGAGCCCCGCATGGGGCTCTCTGCTCAATGGGGAGCCTGCTTCCCCCTCTCTATCTGCTTGCCTCTCTGCCTACTTGTGATCTCTGCCTGACAAATAAATAAAGTCTTTAAAAAAATTTTTTTTAAAGATGTGGTGTATATATATACAATGGAATACTATGCAGCCATCAATAAAAATGAAATTTTGCCATTTGCAATGATGTGGATGGAACTAGAGGGTATTATGCTAAGCAAAATAAGTCAATCAGAGAAAGACAATTATCATATGATCCCTCTGATATGAGGAATTTGAGAGGCAGGGCAGGGGTTGTAGGGAGAAGGGAGATAAAAATGAAACAAGATGGGACCGGGGAGGGAGACAACCCATAAGAGACTCTTTTTTTTTTTTTTTTAAGATTTTATTCATCCATTTGACAGAAATCACAAGTAGGCAGAGAGGCAAGCAGAGAGAGAGAGAGAGAGAGAGAGAGAGAGGAGGAAGCAGGCTCCCTGCTGAGCAGAGAGCCAGATGCGGGGCTCGATCCCAGGACCCTCGGATCATGACCTGAGCTGAAGGCAGAGGCTTTAACCCACTGAGCCACCCCAGCGGCCCCCATAAGAGACTCTTAATCTCAGGAAACAAACTGAGGATTGGTGGGAGAGATAGGGTGGCTGGGTGATGGACATTGGGGAGGGTATGTGCTATGGTGAGTGCTGTGAATTGTGTAAGACTGATGATTCACAGACCTGTACCCCTGATAAAAATAATACATTATATGTTAATAATAAATAAGATAAAAATAAGCAAAAGACACCTCACTAAATACGATCTATAGATGGCAAGTAAGCATATGAAAAGATGTTCAATATCACAAGTCATTAGGGAATTGCAAATTAAAATGAGATATCATTACGCACCTATTAGAATAGTTAAAATCCAAAACACTGACAATGCTCAGTACTGGTGAGGATGTAGAGCAACAGGAATTCTCACTCATTGTTGAAAGGAATTCTGTGCCATTTTGAGATACAGTTTGGCACTTTCTTACAATGCTAAACTACTCCTACCATATGATGCAGCAGTCATCTACCCAAATGAACTAAAAACCTGTGTCCATACAGAAACCTACACACAGATGTTCATAGCAGCTTTATTCATAATTCCCAAAATTTGGAAGCAACTACATGTTCTTCGGTGGGTGAATAAATAAGTAAACTGTGGTACATCCAGGCAATGGAATATTTTTCAGTGCAGAAAGAAACAAGCCTTCAAACAATGAACAGACATAGAGGAAGCTTAAATGTGTGATACTTCATGAAAGAAGCAGATCTGAAAAGGCTGCATACTGTATGATTCCAACCATAATAGATCCTTGAATGACACAAGTTTGAACTAAGAGGGTCTACTCATATGGGTTTTTCTTTTATTAATAAATGCAATATGGTACTATAAATATATTTTTTCTTACAATTTTCTTAACAAATTTTCTCTAGCTTACTTTATTGTAAGAATACAGTATATAACATACAAAATACACAACATGTAGCATATATATATATATGTGTGTATGTGTATATATATATATATATATATATATATATATATATATATAAAATACATATACAAAATATGTTTTCCAGTCAACAGTAGGCTGTTGGTAAGGTTTTTAGGGTGTCAAAAGGTTTGGGTAGGTTTTTGACTGTGCCAGGGGTTGGCACCCTTCGCCCCCAGTGTTGTTCAAGAGTTATATGTATATGACTTCTGGAAAAGGTAAAGCTTTGAAAACTGTAAAAGTATCCACAATTGCCAGAAGTTAGAGGAGAGAGATGTGTGAATGGGCAGAGCAGAGAGGATTTTTAGGGCAGTGAAACTACTCTGTATGATGCTATAATAGTGGATACATGTTATATATTTGTGAAAACCTGCCGAATATACAACACCAGGAATGAATCTAATGGTAACTGTGGACTTTGGATGATAATGATGTGTCAGTAGAGGTTTATTGATTGTAACAAATGTACCACTCTGGTACTAGATGTCAGTAGTCAGGGATGATGATGGATGTGTGGGGACAGCGAGTATATGGGAACTCTGTGCTTTCCACTCGGTTCTGTAATCAAGCTAAAATTGCCTTAAAAAAATAAAATTTATTAACTAAAAAAAATCTTGTACATGGGTGTTTGCATTTGTCAAAACTCATCAACTGGTATTTTTAATATTTGTATATTTCATTGCATATAAAATTTACGTCAATCATGTACAAATATTGAACTGTTATATTTAAATTGGAAATACCAATACGATAATGTATTTTCCTCTTTTTAAAGATTTTTTTTTTTTTTTGTATTTATTTGACAGACAGATCACAAGGAGGCAGAGAAGCAGGCAGAGAGAGACAGGAGGAGGCAGGCTCCCTGCTGAGCAGAGAGCCCAACGCGGGACTCGATCCCAGGACCCCGAGATCATTACCTGAGCCGAAGGCAGAGGCTTTAACCACTGAGCCACCCAGGCACCCCTATTTTCCTCTTTTTAAAAAAGTGTGTATTTCTTGGGGTGCCTGGGTGACTCAGTCTGTTAAGCTTTGGCTGAAGCCATGATCCCAGTGTCCTAGGATCGAGTCCCGTGTCAGGCTCTCTGCTCAGCAAGGAGTCGGCTTTTCCTTCTCCCTCTGCTGCTCCCCCTGTTTGCGCTCTATCTCTTTCTGTTTCTCTCTCTGTCAAATAAATAAAATATTTTTTAAAAACTCATTTATATCCTCTAAAAATATATATATATATTTGAAAAGTATATATTTCCTTAAGAGATCCTAATTGGAAAGGAGAAAAACTAGCAATAGAACCAAAGTAAGAGACTCAGGGTAATTTTAGTTGTCTTTGAGATGAATTAATGTATATTTTTAAAAAGCATTTTTAAAGAGAACAGTATTCAAATGAGCTGTAACCATCTGTCACATTGAACTACAAGGTTGGCATTTTTGTCCCCCTTTTAATATAGTAAAACTAAAGTTCAGAGAATTTAAGTGGCTTACCCAGAGTTTTAACGTAAGTTGGGTGAGTTACCAATTGCTGGAAAGGTTTAGGATGGTCCTCCTTAAGGACAGATTAATGGAGAAAAATTACCTTACAAGGTTCTTTTTAATGTGTTTCATTGCTTGAGCATAAAGTCAGGACAGCCATGTACTTCCCTTTCTAGAGGTTGAATTTCTACCTGTTACCTAAGACTCCTAGGAACCCAGAGCAGATGACCACTGATTTGTTTACCTGGTCATATTACAATAAGATAAATATTTATTTATTTGAGAGAAAGAAAATCTCAAGCAGACTTCCTGCTGAGCACAGAGCCTGATACAGCACTCCACCCAGGGCTCGATCTCATGCCCCTTTTGAGGTCACGACCTGAGCCAAAACTAGGAGTTGGACCCTTGACCAACGACGCCACCCAGGCACCCCTGAGATAAATATTTGTTAAACATCCATGTGATTCTGCCCTATTTATTTCTCCACCTAATATTCTGATAAAGTTTCCTTAACAGTTTTAATCTTTAAAATCAGCTATTTAGATCGAGAACAAGGAAAAGAACCTCATTCGAGTTGACATTGTTTATTATCCTGGAACCATAAAATTGAGGTCTAATTTATACATTGAATAGCAAATTCATAGATTTATCTTTCAGAATTTCTTTTTCAGAACTTCCCCTTGCTCAGGTTCAAGAAGAGAGTGAAGAGGCTCGTTCTGCATCTTCTTTCTTGGCAGAAGTTTCTCAATACACAAATGGGTGAGTAGCAGTCTATTAGTCCAGCCTATTTGAGTATTGTTTTAATAATTCAAACTTAGGGGTGCCTGGTTGGCTCAGTCGGTTGGGTGTCTACCTTTGGCTCTGGTCATAGGATCGAACCCCACGTCTGGGCTTCCTCCTCAAAGAGGAGTCTGCTTCTCTCTCTCTCTCCCTTTGCCCCCCACCCCCTGCTCATGTTCTCTCTCTCTCTCTCTCAAATAAATAAATAAAATCTTTAAAAAAATAAAAATAATTCCACCTTTTAGTTCAGTTGTTCGGCAGAGTAACTTTTGAACAATTTTAATTCCAGTTTTTAAAAATTAGTTAAGGGCTTTTGAAATAACAGATACCCATTTGTTTCTGAGACTGAGACAAGTTTGGACACATCTTTACTCTTATAAAAAATGAAGATAGGGACGCCTGCGTGGCTCAGTTGGTTAAGCAGCTGCCTTCGGCTCAGGTCATGATCCCAGCGTCCTGGGATCGAGTCCCACATCGGGCTCTTTGCTTGGCGGGGAGCCTGCTTCTCCCTCTGCCTCTCCCTGCCATTCTGTCTGCCTGTGCTTGCTCTCTCTCCCTCTCTCTCTGACCAAAAAAAAAAAAAAAAAGAAGATAATAGTTATTTGCTTTAGAAGTCTACATGGTAAAAGATGCAAGATCTGTGGTTTTCTTTAGGAAACTTTTAGGTTTAAAGATAAAAGCTACTGCCAGTTAAATATTTTGTATTAAATGGATAAAAAATATTTAAATATTTAGCAATGTTTTTAAAAGAGGATGTGTCTAGAGTTTTAGTCTGATTACTGTTCTGTTCTTTTCTGGAATTATTGCCTCTTAGCTGCATTGGCAGTGGTGTTCCTGGCTGGTATTTGTGGGCCTCACTGAAGAATGGCATCACCCCTTACCTTCGCTGTGCTGCATTGTTTTTCCATTATTTACTTGGAATAACTCCACCTGAAGAACTGCTAACCAGTAAGTAGGAAGATGAAATCTCAGAGTAGTAAATAAGGGATTTTTTCCCTTATCTTCAACCTCAGAAATATTAAGTGGGGACAGGCAAAACCACTTGTCTATTCCCTGTCTCTTCAATCAGTGCTCACTCCTAGCATGTGTACGCCTGCTGTGGTGTAGGTTAAAAGTGAGACCAAAAATGAGATTAGCCTCATACTATGCAAAACCTACTCATGGCTCCTCTCTAGGTCTAGTTTATGTACTTGAGCTTATAAAATGAGCACAGAATATAACAGAAAGGATATGCAAAAAATTAGAAACATTGGTACCTTTAGGGAAGAGAATGTTTTAGCTAAGTAGAGGGAAAACTTTTTTGTATACTCTGTTATTTGAATTTTGAACATATGACTGTTATAAAAGAACTAAACTGCTGCGAGGAGACTCCTGTTGGAACAAACCAAGGACACACATATCTGAGTAACAATCACATCCATTCTTTACTTGCCTTTAATCTAGATCAAAGTAGACAAGGCTTCCTTGTAGCTTTGTGTAGGTAAAATTCAGAACATTTGTATATTTTGTAAGCATCACCAGAATTGTTCAGAGTCATGCTTTTGTCTGTTGAGATTAAGCTGAACAGCTCAGCTTTACTGGCTCTCAGCTTTTTCTTGAACTCAGTTCAGTAGGGCTTACTTGATCTAGGTTATGGTTCTATATATAGGCATACCTTGTTTTATTGTGCATGACTTTACTGTGCTTTGCAGATACTGTGTTTTTTACAAATTAGAGGTTTGTGGCAAATGTGTGGTAAGCAAGTCTGTCAGCACGATTTTTCCGGCAGCATTTGCTCACTTCATGTCTGTGTCACATTATGAGTATTCTTGCAATAGTTCAATTTTTTTCATTATTATATTTGTGAGGGTGACCTATGGTGATTGATTATGACTAGCTGAAAGCTCAGATGATGGTTAGCATTTTTTAGCAGTAAAGTATTTTTTAATTAATGTCTGTACCTTGTTGTTTTAGACCTAATGCTATTGCACACTAAATAGACTAAAGTATAGTAGAAACATAACTTTAATATGCCCTGGGAAACCGGAAATTCACTTGACTTGCTTCACTGCAATGCTGGCTTTATTGTGGCGGTCTGGAACCAAACCCACGATTATCTCCATGGTATGCCTGTAAATGGAGGGCTACTTTCCAAGTAGTTGCCCATACAGAGCTGTTGTTTCCATTTAGAAAAGCATGTATTAATTTATCTAGTCAGTGCTGTAATACAACAGAGAGTAAGATTAAGTCTTTTATTGGGAGGAGACTGAATGTATACAAACAGATAAATGTAAGTGGTGATGAGTGCTACCAAGAAAAATAAAGCAGGTCAAGGGGATAGAGAGTGCTGGGCTGGAATAATACGTTTCATAGATAGTCATGGAAGACTTCTCTTTGAGGACACATTGAGCAAAGAGACATTGAAATAAAGATGGGGTTGAACTGGACAGAGAGTTGAAGGAAGAGTATTCCTAAGCAAAAGGAACACTAAATGCAAAGCTTTGCTTGACATCATCAAAGAATAATAAAAAGATGAGTGTAGCTGAAACATAATGAACAGGGTGAGGGTGGTAAGAGATGAGGTTCAAGAGGCAGCCAGGGACAGCTTATGAAGGGCCTTTATTGCCACGATAAGGACTTTGTGTTTTGTGCCTTGTGGTGGAGTGGCATTGGAGAAACCTCATCAGGAGAATGAATCAGATTTGCGTTTTGAAAGGATCACTGTGGCTTGTCTCCAAGTTTTATGGAGTATAGAAATGAACATAAACAATGAAGAAACTCTATTCACAGGTTGACCAGGTAAGAATAATGTGCTTATTAAATGTATTTTTATTCTCTTGCAGATTCTGCAGAAGGAGAGTACGGTGCACTCTGTAGCTATCTGTCTTTACCCACAAATTTGTTCCTACTTTTTCAGGAATATTGGGATACTGTAAGACCCCTCCTCCAGAGGTACTGTAAGAGTAAAATATCATTGTTGGGTCATTATATAGTTTGGAAATTTTAAATTAAAATTATTTGCTAAGGGCACCTGGGTGGCTCAGTGGGTTAAGCCTCTGCCTTCGGCTCAGGTCATGATCTCAGGGTCCTGGGATCGAGGCCCGCATCGGGCTCTCTGCTCAGCGGGGAGCCTGCTTTCTCCTCTCTCTCTATGCCTGCCTCTCTGCCTACTTGTGATCTCTCTCTCTCTGTTTCAAATAAATAAATAAAATCTTTAAAAAAAAATTATTTGCTAAGCTTCTAGATTGATTAGACTTGATTGAAGTGGGTTAACAAAAAAATAGGAGATTCCTAATTCACACATTCAGTGAGTTAGAGATAAGTCCAGCAGCCATGGCAGCTGGACTTTCCACTTGTCCCACCATGATTACCATTCCTTGTACTACTCTTCCCCACAGCTGCCATTTCTTGCCAGTATCCACCACTGACCCCAGCGGGGTAATAATACCAAAACTTCCTTTTGTTCCTGCAGCCTGGGAGAAGTGGTGGCTTACTATTATTGGCTAATCTTTGGATTGCCTTGCTTTTTTGTCTCCTGGTTGGGTTCCCAGCCCTTCTGTCACCTTTATTACCAATTCCTGGTATTAAATTCCTTCTTCAGAATGGTTTCTGTTTTTCTAGCAAGACCTTGATTGATTAGCCCTTTTAAAAAAAGATGAATGGGGCATTTGGGTGGCTCAGTCAGTTAGGCATCTGCCTTCGGCTCAGGTCATGATCCTAGAGTCCTGGCATTGAACCCCACATCAGGCTCCTGCTCAGGAGCCTGCTTCTCCCTCTTCTTCCTGCCTGTGCTCTATCTCGCTATCTCTGTCTCTCTCTCTCTCTCTCTCAAATAAACAAATAAAATCTTCAAATAAATTAATTAATTAAATTTAAAAGAGGTGAACAAAAGAAAGGGGGAAAATAAACAGACACAAAAATGAAGGAAAGAAAAGCCAAGGGATAAGATGTGAGACAGAAGTCTAACAGAGGCAACATGGAAAGAAGGGACAGAAGGATTTGGAGTGGGTGACTCATGGATGTAGACTGTGCTGAAGTTGTGACGACCTGTTTGCTTTTCTCTTGGCTCCCCATATAGGTGGTGTGCAGATCCTGCATTACTAAACTGTTTGAAGCAAAAAAGCACTGTAGTCAGGTTGGTTTTCCTTCTCAATCCTTTCCCCCCATCTACAGGTTGTGTTTCCAAAAGTAGTTGGTTTGTGGAACATGCAGTCCAGTCTTTCTTCTTCATTCTCACTCAGTACATTGTTTCCCTATGTTTCTTTTAAGTCTTTGCCAGGAATTGGATTCTTCCTACAACTGATTTTTTTCTTGGAGTGGCTATCCTCTCCCTCTTAAATTGTTTCATTCCACCAGCTCCTCTCCGTTAAGCTCTAACATACTTATTAAAAGGCACAGGAGGAGATGGCATTTTGGAGCTGCCAGTTTATTAAAATAAAAAAATAGTAACAGTATTACAACACTCCACTTTTTTCCTTTTGAGAATAGAGTAAGATATAAATAGAACCGTTCCCTCTTTCCCTTCCCTTCTGATCTATATACTTAAAGACTACCCAACAAAACTGTTCCTCAGCCCCCAACTGTTACGGCTTAATCAGAATCCACCTCTTCCTCAAAGACTAATTCAAATGTGACCTCCTCCTGCAAGTCTGTTCTAGTAATAAGCTCTCAGATGTGTGTTCATGTGTGCCTGCCAGCACTACAAAGCACTCAACAGTAAACTCAGGGCCCAGACTGCATGCTTATTTTCTTTGTATCCTCTCCAAGGCCTTTTTATGTTATATATGTGTCTAATTTTTATTCCAGTTGAATTGCATCAGTAAACAAGCAGAAGAATTGACCCCCAACCTTAATTGCTGACATCAGTACTGTTTTCTCATGGCTAAACCAAACAACTGTGGCACAATGAGTATTTGCCACCTTCTTTTCTCATCTTTCTTACCCCTCGAACTTCCTTCCCCGTATTCTACCTGCTCCTTAACCCAACTTTAGTGATTTAGAGATTACTGATCCAGCTTTTATAACTTCGATACAGTAGTATTCACATCACCAAGAAAAGAGAATAGAGAGAAAAATTTAAAAGATGAGTACGTGTTTTAAAGCTGTTAATCTCACACAGTTTTTCCTTTATTTCAGTTCATTGTGTGCCTTTTAGACACCTACTATTTCCTCAGCATGGTGCTAAAATAATTTGGGAGAGTTAAAAGACCTAACACATGCAGCTTTTTGGTCGTGGGTAATTTACAATCTAATTATGTACATAAACTAAAGACATAAAATTAAATAGTATATGTATGAATATACTGTTAATGCTACAGAAATTTAAAGAGTAAAATATTCTTAATAATGCACAGTCTTAGAGGAGATAATTTTTAGCTGAACATAGAAGGAATTAGAGAATTTAAGTTAACTGGGGGTCACCTGGGTGGCTCCATCTGTTAAGTGTCTGCCTTCGGCTTGGATCATGATCTCGGGGTCCTAGGATCAAGCCCCACATCAGGGTCTCCCCGCTCAGCAGTGAGTCTGCTACCTCTGTGATCTCTCCCACTTTCCCTCTCTCTCAAATAAAAATAATAATAATAATAATAATAATAAAGAATTTAAGGTGATTGGGATTTGAGGATAGAATTTCCACATGATTCACATGACATTTCCAGGGCATATTTGTAAGGCTTTTATTGTATCTGTATTGTATGGTAAGAATGAATAATAATATTTGCAAACATGTTATCAAGTACTAAGTATTTTATATTCCACTTCAGTATCTTATTAAGTCCTCAATAGCTGTGAGCTTCTTCCATACTAGTATTTATATTTAACATTTCTTAAATCAGCACGAATCTTTATATTTTTCTCCCCCCACCACCTCAGAAATGTGTTATTAAATTGATGATATACCTTATGACTGAGAAAGGATAATATATCCATCCTCTATTTACAGACCAGGAAATAAAGGCTAAAGTTCAGTGACTTGTCAGGTATAAGAATTTAGGATTTGTAGCAAGGTCTGTCTGATTTCAGATGAAGTCTGTGGGTTTTTTTGTGTGTGGGTTTTTTGTTTTTTTTTAACTTTTACAATCCTTTTTTCTGTGTTCCTCCATCTTTCTCTCTCTCTCTCTATCTCTGCCTCCTACATTTAATGAGGAGTGCCTATGTATTAGTCATGAAGTCTGTGTTCTTAACAACATCTTTATGTTACCTTCCTAGCTATCATGGAAATTTAGCTAAAACATTTAGTCTTAGGAAATAGTGGGATTTGAGTTTGGAAGGGAAACCAGATGATGAAGGATTTGAAATTCTAGGCCAAGAAACTTGGATTTAATGTACTCAACAGGAGGAATTACTGTGGGTTTCAAGTATGGATCCTTTTGTTATTTTTAAAATACTTGTCCTTCTATTACTTGGTCAATTTTTGACATGGGCTTATTTACTCAGAAGTAAAATTGTCTTTTAAATTATGTTTCTAGATACCCTAGAAAAAGAAATAGTTTGATAGAGCTTCCTGATGACTATAGCTGCCTCCTAAATCAAGCTTCTCATTTCAGGTAAGAAGGAATATATTTCTAAAAAATTTTTAAGCTTGCAATTGATATGTATCACCACTAGCAAACTTTTTTTAAAGTGACCACTGCGCATCCTCTATAACAGTGATTGTCCGTTTCTTTCTTATTATTGAAGTGAGAACCATAAAATAAGCAATTAATGATGATAAATTAATAATGAGTACAATTCAGTGCTGTTTAGTGTATTCACAGTGTTGTGCAACCACCACCTCTCTCTAGTTTAAAAACTTTTTCATCATGCCAGAGAAATCCTTGTATCCACTAAGTAATCACTCCCCTTTTCCCTCTTTCCCGATCCCCTGGTAACCAGTAATCTGCTTCCTGTCTCTATGGATCTGCCTACTCTGGAGTCTGATAAAAGGAGTCAGATAAAAGGAGTCACTATGTGTGTGACCTTTTGTGTCTGGCTTCTTTCACTTGGTATAGTTTTTGAGGTCATTTAAGTTGTAGTATGTAGGGGCACCTGGGTGGCTCAGTGGATTAAGCTGCTGCCTTCGGCTCAGGTCATGATCTCGGTGTCCTGGGATCAGGCCCTGCATCGGGCTCTTTGCTCAGCGGGTAGCCTGCTTCTCTCTCTCTCTCTCTCTCTCTCTGCCTGACTCTCTGCCTACTTGTGATCTCTCTGTCTGTCAAATAAATAAATAAAATCTTAAAAAAAAAAAAAAAAAGTTGTAGTATGTATTTAGTCCTTTCTTGGCTAAATTAATATTCCACCATAGGGGTGCCTGGATGGCTTAGTCAGTGGACTATGCAGCTCTTGATCTTGGGGTTGTGAGTTTGAGCCCCATGTTAGGTGTACAGATTATTTAAAAATAAAACCTTAAAAATAATAATAACAATATTCCATTGTATGTATATACCAGAGTTTGTTTATCTGTTTATCCATTGATGAGCATTTAGGTTATTTCCCCCTTTTGACTATTAAGAATAATGCTACCCAATGTCCACAATAGCCCAACTATGGAAAGAACCTAGATGTCCATCAACAGATGAATGGATAAAGAAGATGTGGTTATATATACAATGGAATACTATGCAGCCATCAAAAGAAATGAGATGTTGCCTTTCGCAACGATGTGGATGGAATTAGAGGGTATTTTGCTGAGCAAAATAAGTCAATCAGAGAAAGACAATTATCATATGATCTCCCTAATATGAAGAATTTGAGAGGCAGGGTGGGAGGCTTGGGGGGTAGGGATGGAAAAAATGAAACAAGATGGGATTGGGAGAGAGACAAACCATAAGAGACTCTTAATCTCACAAAACAAACTGAGGGTTGCCCGGGGAAGAGGGGTAGGGAGAGGTGGTTGGGTTATGGACATTGGGGAGGGTATGTGCTATGGTAAGTGCTGTGAAGTGTGTAAACCTGGCGATTCACAGACCTGTACCTGTGGGGCTAATAATACATTATACGTTAACAAAAAATTAAAATAAAAAAAAAAAAAGAATAATGCTACCATTAACATTCATGTAGAAGTTTCTGTGTGGACATATATTTTCATTTCTCTTGGGTATATATTCCTAGAAGTAGAATTACTGGGTCATTATGGTAATTCTGTGTTTAAATCTTTGAATAACCACTAAACTGTTTTCCATAATTATACCAATTTATATTCCCATCAACAATATAAGTGGACTCCTGTTTTTCATATCCTTGTCAACACTTGTTGTTTCCTATTTTTTAAATGAAAACTATCCTAGTGGGTATAAAATGGTAGCTCATTGAGGTTTGATATACATTTTCTTAATGACCACTGATGTTAAACATCTTTTCATGTCCTTGTTGGACATTTGTGTATGTTCTTTGGAGATATATCTGTTTAAGTCCTTTACCCTTCTTATAATTGGACTGTCTGTTTTGTTGTTGAGTTGTAAGACTATATTGAAGGTAAGGAAAATCCTTTCCTCCCTCTGGGTTCTTTAGCCAAATAATTAAATTGACATAAGACAGATTAAGAGGAGAAAAGTTTAATTTTGCATATGTGGGAGCTCACAGAAATACAAGACTCAAAGAAATGACTGGGTTTATACCTTGTAGTCAAAGAAACAGTTTTTTGTGAAGATTTGACAAAACAAAGGGGTTTAGGCTTAGAGTACCAAATTAATGAAGAAGTAAGAGAGTTTGTTTATACAGCCTTCTTTTTTTTTTTTTAATTTTTTTTTTAAAGATTTTATTTATTTGACAGACGGAGATCACAAGTAGGCAGAGAAGCAGGCATAGAGAGAGGAGGAAGCAGGCTCCCCGCCGAGCAGAGAGCCCAATGCGGGGCTCGATCCCAGGACCCTGGGATCATGACCCGAGCTGAAGGCAGAGGCTTCAAACCACTGAGCCACCCAGGCGCCCTTTTTTTAAAATTTTTTTAAAGATTTTTTTATTTATTTGACGGGAGGGGGTTCACAAGTAGGCAGAGAGAGTGGGGGAAGCAGGCTCCCTGCTGAGCAGAGAGCCCAATGCGGGGCTAGATCCCAGGACCCTGGGATCAGGAACTGAGCCGAAGGCAGAGGCTTTAACCCACTGAGCCACCCAGGAGCCCCTATACAGCCTTCTTGACCTTGAATTCCCTGTCTCTGGTGGTAAGGGTATTTTCTATGCTTCTGGTATAGGGAGGATACCTTCACAGGGGAGACTTATTTCCTGCTTTCAGGAGAACAAAAGATGGTCAGAGTGTCCTTTTTGCACCTGCTGTTTCTTAAGTAACTTTAATTCAAAATAATCAATATGCCAAAGTGGCATGTTTTGGGATGGCCTCTTCTGTTCTCTTTCAGTATATTCTGGATATTCAGCACTTACCAGATTTTTATTTCGCAAATATTTTCTTCCATTCTATAGGTTGTGTTTTCACATTCTTCATAATGTTTTCAATATGTAATAGTTAATTTTAAGGGCACCTGGGTGACTCATTCCTTAAGCATCTCCCTTCAGCTCAGGTCATGATCCCAGTGTCCTGGGATGGAGCCCCGCTTTGGGCTCCCTGCTCAATGGAAGCCTGCTTCTCCCTCCCACTCCCCAATTGTGTTCCCTTTCTTGCTGTATCTAGGTCAAATAAATAAATAAAATCTTTTTTTTTTTTTAAGTTCATTTTACCTATTTTTTTGTTTGTTTCTTGTGTTTTTGGTGTCAAATCTAAAAATCCATTGCCAGATCTGAGGTCATGAAGGTTTACCCCTTTGTTTTCTTTGAATAGTTTTGTAGTTTTAGCTTTATGTTTAGACTGTGGGTTTGTTTTTTGGGTTTTGTTTTTTTTTTTAAGATTTTATTTATTAGAGAGAGAGAACAAGCAGGGGGAGTGGGAGAGGGAGAAGCAGGCTTCCTGCTGAGCAGAGAGCCTGATGCAGAACTTGATCCCAGGACCCTGGGATCATGACCTGAGGTGAAGGCAGAGGTTTAACTGACTGAGCCACCCAGGTACTCCTAGACTGTAGATTTGTTTTGAGTTAATTTCTGGAATAAGACAGGAGGTCCAACTTCATTCTTTCTTTCATATGGTTTCCAATTATCCCAGCACCATTTTTAAAGAGTTTGGATAATCTTGGCACCCATGTTGAAAATCAGTTGGTCATGGATGTTTGGGTTCCTTTCTAAATTCTAAAGTCTATTCCATTGGTCTATATGTCTGTCCTGATGCTAGTACCACACTTTTAATTACCATGGCTGTGTAGTAAGTTTTGAAATTATAACGTGCCGCCTTTCCAACTTTTTCTTTTTCAGTGTTGCTTTGACTGTGAATAGGTCATACTTTTCTGCTTCTTTGTAAGCTCTGTTAGTTTTGTTGAGAATGGGACATTTTGATTATTGTAGTGGCTCTGCAAATCAAATTCTACCTTATTCCCAAGAATTGCCACTGTTGCTTGATAAAGGCTTCAGGTGTCTCTTTAGTGACTTTTCCAAGCTGGTTTTTTTTTTTTTTTTTGTCTTTGTTTTTGTTTTTTGCAAAGACTGTGTTCCTTTTTGTGTGTCCACTAAAGTCTCTGTTCCATTATCTCTGCAGTCAGCCAGTGAACTGACAAGATTTCCTTAAATTTCTGTATCCAACAAGAAAAGTGAAGAGAAGAAAAAAATATGAAGAATATTCTGTCTCTTTAAATTCCCTCTACCATCACTGCAGAGAAAGTCACTTTAGTCCATAGGGGTTGAAACAATGGCCAGTATCTCTGTCAGCCCTCCAGTAAACTGCCAGGTAGAGCTAAACCCACAACCATAATTTTTGAGGACATCATCTCTATTACCCATCATGGCACCAGCAAGCCACACCGGAATTATGGGCAGCCACCCCCATAGCTACCTGCTATAGGGCTGGGAGTTAGAAGGTGGTAGTCACAACACAAAAAGCCAAAATTCATTGAAACTTACCAGCCTCTTTCTTTGTTTAGCACTCCTGTGGATGCTGTAAGTGTTCACCTAGATTGCAAGTCCCAAAATAGTTGCTTCAGACAGTTCTTGCCAGATCAATAGTTGTATTGGTAGAAGAAACAATTCCCGGAGCTCGGAGCTTGATACTCTACCATGTTCTAGAATATCTCCCCACAACTTTTTTTTAAAGCTACAGGAGCCTTTTTTTTTTTTTAAAGCACTCTAAGAATCATCATTTATTCCTGTATCTTTTAACAGTGTGCTACTGTAGAATTGTGGTCAGCACATCTGTCAGCTGAAATAAACTGTTTTCAACTTCATAAACAAATAGTTCTCTTAGAAATATCTTTTATACATGTGTCTTTAAGCACTGTTATATGTGCATTAGAGTGAGGTGACCACATCCTCACTGAAATAACACTGAAGAATCCTTGTTTGTGCAAGCCAAATCTTATATGAAATCTTATTAGAACAGCAAAACAAGTAATAGCATTGTGGCTCAGTTTTAAGCCTGGGTGCTGGAGAGAGAAGTACACCACCTTAGCCTTTTTTGATACTTGTTCTCCTCTACCTCAATCAAAATAAATACCACACTAATGCAGTGTTTCTCGGACTTTATCTTCCTCTTCCCTTTCACTGATTGCTTTCAAAAAAAAAAAAAAATCTGGATGATAAAGACTGGTAAGAAGTGCAATAAACAAGTTACATTGTACTCATTATGAATATCATAAATGAATTACCTGTTAGTTACTTTTATAAGAAAACAGCACGAGCTTAAACACATGATTCTATATGATAAAGTAATGTCATATTGTTGGGTCCCCCAATAATGGGTCCATGGTCAAAGGAGGGAGACTGATACAAAGCGAAGGTCAAGCAAAGCTTTATTTTGCACCAAGCATCAAGAATCAAACCGACCGTCAAACAGATTGATCGGGGCTGCCCCTTACAGAGAGGGCAAGCCCTCCCTGCCTCACAGATTAACTTTTATAGAGCAAAGACCATGTGGTTGACCCTGGCCACACACAGGTGGCGAATGAGATTGTAACACACAGAGAAAGCTGCAGTCATGCTAGGTCACACACGGGTGGCCAATTGAACTACAATTTACCCTATAGTAGACATTTGAACTAGCCTATCGCCTTGGTCAGAATTGGCGCCCAAAAGGCAGGGCCCACACTCCTTGGTAGCTAGGGAGACAGTATGCGCACTCTACTGATCAGATGTCTCCCCTGACCCAACTCATCCCTGCATTCGGGCTGTTATCTCCACCTGAACTGACCCACCCTTGTATTTGGGCTTTGTTACCTGGGACTGGTTTCCCAGACTTGCTTTTAAGTAAGTTCCCCTGCGGGGGCAGTGTCAGTTTAAGTTTTACTGCATAAACAACAAAATGGCTGTTAAACAGGTGGTGCTGCTCTGGCTAAATAGGCTCTTACAATATAACATTAACAGTTCACACTTACCTTGCTATAATATGATGTAAGTTATTCAAATAACATAAATTCATGAGCTGCACACCACCAATGTAATGCCCCTGGATGGAGAAATTATATTCATGTCCGCCTTAGCCATTGGTGTGTGAATATTTCATATTTGAATCACAGTGTATCATGTCTTAAAAATAATAGGCCGGAATTACTATTGTTGCAGTTATGTTTCCTTGACATTCAGGTGGCATCGCACTACCACCCATAGCAAACCAGATTAATAGTGATGACATGAAATTAGCAGTAATTTGTAATTAAAAGGCAAAAATCTCAGTCTGAAAATCAAAGCCTAGTCAAGACTTTATTGATGATGCATGGTAATAAAGCATCTTGTTTTGCAAATGGCAGGAATTCCAAAGCTCAGTTAGGAGTTCTGTAATATTAAGTAAGCATTGTACAGCAGCCAGACTTCTTAATAAATTTAATTAGAGCTCTCAGAAAACACAAAGAACTCTTAAATTTTGTTTCAAGGATACCAGTTAATAATTCTTTTTTTTTTTTTTTTAAGATTTTATTTATTTATTTGAGAGAGAGGCAGTGAGAGAGAGCATGAGCGAGGAGAAGGTCAGAGGGAGAAGCAGACTCCCCATGGAGCTGGGAGTCCGATGCGGGACTCGATCCCGGGACTCCGGGATCATGACCTGAGCCGAAGGCAGTCGTCCAACCAACTGAGCCACCCAGGCGTCCCATCCAGTTAATAATTCTAATGAACTGCCTTGGCGTACAAAGTGACTATTGTAGTCCTTAGTCATATGTTAAATAACTTGCTGTCATTTGAAGGAGCAAAGAAAGGGATTGCAGTTGATTATAATTTTGAGGGTTTGAAGAGCCCTTATGTGGCCTCTGAGAATCACTGATCTCCAAAATGATTAGGGAAATTATCCCATTCTGTTACAACCATTGCTTTGAGCCCTGAAGGCAGGGACTTTAATGGGCCCAGCAGGGGCTTGGGCAACCCATACTCCCGCCTCTTGTGCTAGATAGAATTGATCTTGGTTTTAGTTCCCTTGCTGTTTGTCCCATGCAGATTAGGTTCAACCACCTAAAGAAATGGCTGAGCCATTCACCTCTCAGCCCTTAAAACGTGAGCTAGGTGGTTTCAGAAATTGCATCCAGCTCCAAATGCAGTGATTCTCCTAATCTTAGGGCTGTATTGCTATCACAGAATCCCAGTGAATAGATGAATCCCAGTGTTAAGGAGTATCACTGTTGGCTCCTAGAAGGATCTGAGGAGAGTGTTAGTCACTAATCACAGTGAAGATCCCTCTGGATGATACTACATACTGGTTTTAAGTAAAGTGAAAATAAATCTTATGATCTCTTCCAGTTCTTTGTCACCATCAGTTTCCATTAAGACTGAGCCATTTCTACTGTAGGAGGGTAAGCTGCCCGGTTACTATACTTTAGGTATCACCCCTTTTTTCCTCTATAGGATATTAGTGATAGGACTCGGCCATCCTGCACTAAGTGAAAGATTTTGGCTTTATCCAAAAAGAGCTAAAATTGTGTTCTTCCCTCTGGAAGTGAAAATAGTCTCCTCACCTCCCGGAGACAGGAGTGGAATACATGTGCACGGAGTCCTTCTGCTCCTATGTAGACAGTAGTGGTTTTATTATCTTACCTGAGAAATGAGGGATCAGAGAATAAACTGTTAATGCCTTATTGGAGATGGAGGTTCTTTTGGTGCTCTTTATTCTGACCCCATTTTAAGCCTCACTGGATCTCAGCTTACCGGTTGCATTTATTTATTACTCCCCAAATAAAGGAATTCTTGATGTTTCTAATATGTCCATTAGAAGGCAGAGATAGGAGTGTAGAAAGCTTTTTTTTTTTTTAAGATAGCATTATCGCTTTAATTCAGAGAGTGATACCCCTCTTTGAGGGGCATTACAGCAAGGCTCTAGCATCTTCTGTGTAAAATGATAGATCTCAGCGTACTGCTTGGTTCAAGCAAGTCAACTCTGTCACTTTTTCCTTCCTACGGACTTGCTTTGTTTCCCAGATAGTGTGTGAACTCTAATACTACAGTCTTATTTTAACCCTAAAGATCTCAATACTTAAACAAAATGGACAGGAAAATGTATCTAAACCCTTACTGCACATTTGTGATAAAAAAAAAAATTTTTTTTTTACACTTAACCAGTTCATATTCCTCTAATACTGAGGACGTAAGCTTGACGAAACCAATCCAGAGGAGGGAGTTGACTATAATTGGTCATGTCAGCTGAATACTAGATTCTATAAAAGTATCTCAGTCTCAAGGCATATTTAATTGCCAAACTATGGGAATTATCAGGACACTGTATTTTTTTTTTTTATTTTTTTTTTTTTAAAGATTTTATTCATTTATTTGACGGAGAGAAATCACAAGTAGGCAGAGAGGCAGGCAGAGAGAGAGGAGGAAGCAGGCTCCCTGCTGAGCAGAAAGCCCGATATGGGGCTTGAACCCAGGACCTGGGATCATGACCTGAGCCGAAGGCAGCGGCTTAACCCACTGAGCCACCCAGGCGCCCCAGGACACTGTATTTTTAATAATAAGTTTTCTTACTATGGATTAATCAGGAGATTTTTTTTGTTAAGTCTTTATTAAAGAGGAATCATATAATTAAATGTTTTCTTGTGTTTTGGGGCACCTGGGTGGCTCAGTCCGCTAGGCATCCAGCTCTTGATTTCAGCTCAGGTCATGATCTCAGGGTTGTGAGACGGGTCCCTACATTGGGCTCTGCACTAGGCATGGAACCTGCTCTTCACCCTGGGCATAGAGCCTGTGTGGGATTCTCTCTTTCTCTCTCCCTCTCTAAACGAATGAGTGAATGAACATTTTCTTGTGTATTTAAGAACTTTCTTTTCTGCAAAGCAGCCAATAATGAACACAATTCATTGCTAACTGAATATATCATGCTTTTATTGTTTCTCCCCCATACTGAATGTTTTCTTCCCCTTGAGGTGCCCACGGTCTTCAGATGATGAGCGAAAGCACCCTGTCCTTTGTCTTTTCTGTGGAGCCATACTGTGTTCTCAGAACATTTGCTGCCAAGAAATTGTGAATGGGGAAGAGGTTGGAGCTTGCATTTTTCATGCACTTCACTGTGGAGCTGGAGTCTGCATTTTCCTAAAGTGAGTAGTGAGTGTTCTGGATGCTTCATAATGAACTTATGGAATCTGGATCCAATCTGGAGGCTATTATGGTAGAACAGTATGTTGGTAGGAAATGGTCTATCAGAAGTTAATAGACCTGTTATTCACATGAAATTGCACTTGAGAAGATATTACAGAATATTACAAAATAAGTTTGAAAAAAGGATTCTGTTCACATTCAATTGTTTGTGGTATATTTTAAGCATGATAGAGTTTGCATTGATTACTCTTTGATTACTCTGGTGTTGTATAACACTCAGGTGTGGTGAAAGGGCTTGGAGTCCTCACACTTATATTTTAAAAGTACCTATGCAAAGTTGTCCTTTGAATATATTCATTTTCTTCATTTCCACTATCAGGCAACCATTGTTTTCCCTGTTCTCTCAGCAAAAGGCTGAGAGTGGAACAATAGTTAACTTAATGTTTATGAAAGAACAGTACAGGTTCCTTGAGAGAAATAAAATTCAAAGTGGAGATGGGTGCTTTTTCTTTCCATTCTCCCTATGTAATGTAGTTTCTGTTTATGTAAGCCCAAATATCTAACTATGGAATATGTAATTATTGCGTGTAGGCATCTGTTGGAACAGCGGGAATGAATTCTTAGAAGCCACACCCAAACACCTATTTTCTTCTTTTAGGAAACTTACAGCATGTAAACCCACTACCTATTCCATCTGTTTATTTTATGTCACTCTTTGGTACTTATCCCTTCTGTACACGTGCATACAGACATTCTTTTTATATCTTCCTGTCTAGGCTGTAACAGGCACAAGTAACTTCACAGTGGCACAGTAGTTCTTTATAATTTGCACTGTTGGAGGCTGGTTCTAACTGGAAATGGCTTGACACTTCCCTAGCTGACCTTCTTTCTGGCCCAAAGTTATCAGAACAAGAGATGTTCTGTCCTTCTGTTAAGCTCCCCATTCTAGGTTGTAGGTCCAGAAACAACAGAAACAACCCTGGACATCATTTTCCAGGGTATCTGTGGCTCAAGTAGGACAGCTTCCTTCCTCTCTTCAATACATTCAGTCAGTATTAATGGTCCCAATTCCCTAAATCCACTGATTCTTTCCCATACTTAAGTAAAAATTGCAGTGTTCACTGTCTTTTATTTAAACAAAACACAGTTTAGTCTGTTGGTCTATGTTTACTCTCTTTATACTGAATTCCTAAGATATTGGCCGTGTCTTTTCTCTAGATTAACTTTGATTTAGTGCCTATCATTTGCATACCTGCAGTTAATAACATTTCCAATTGGTTGTTTTTTCCTTCAGAATCCGAGAATGCAGAGTAGTCCTGGTTGAAGGTAAAGCCAGAGGCTGTGCCTATCCAGCCCCTTACTTGGATGAATATGGAGAAACAGACCCTGGCCTGAAGTAAGATTGGTTTATTTATTTTTCATTTTAGTCCCATTATTGGACATGGACAGTAACAGTTCTTTAAACACAGAAACTAATGCTAAATATTAAGAGATATCTTAAAATAAGTACAAATTAAAAATACTAAGTATGATACCATCCTAAATGTAGCACATAATTTTGAACAGCTTTGTGCTTCTCCAGAATGTGAGGGTAATCCTCCTCTAAAATTAAAGATGTAGCCATCCTAATGTTTGAATATTATGTTTTTTTTTTAAAGATTTTATTTATTTATTTGACAGAGAGAGATCACAAGTAGACAGAGAGGCAGGCAGAGAGAGAGAGAGAGAGAGAGAGAGAGAGAGAGGGAAGCAGGCTCCCTGCTGAGCAGAGAGCCCGATGCGGGACTCGATCCCAGGACCCTGAGATCATGACCCGAGCCGAAGGCAGCGGCTCAACCCACTGAGCAACCCAGGCGCCCTATTATGTTGTTTTTAATCAACCTTTGTTCAGAATTACTTAGAAGGTCTAAGTATGGAGGTAGTCTTTGGATTAAGGGAGAAAATAGCTGAATGGTGAAAGTAGTTATTGACTGAGGATAAGATCTGAGTTGTTCCAGAAAGGTAAGAAGTAGCAGAATTTTTTACTTCATTAGGCAACTTGAAAATACTCAACCAACTGAGGCACTTGAGTGCCTCCAGACTGAGGATCTCACAGTTCTCCATAATTGCAACAGCCAAACTTTAGTCATTTGAGATTAGCTGTGTTATGGACTGTACTGCCTTAGAATTGATGTGGAATAGTTTTGTTTAAATATTTGCTAATCACCAGCAAATTTGTTATGTCATAAAGACAACAATAAGCAAATATTTCTGAGCAGCAGAATGTAATTTGAGGGCTTAGTGTTATACTTCGGACTTAATCTCTCCTGTATACAAAGACTAGAAATCAAAGCTAAGTAAACTGTATGAGGCCAAAAAGCCATTAAGGCCCCATTAGACTACCCAGAAAAGGAATAGAGCTGCTTCATGTTAAACCTTACATTTAAATGGGGTCTCATGGGGCGCCTGGGTGGCTCAGTGGGTTAAAGCCTCTGCCTTCGGCTCAGGTCGTGATCTCAGGGCCCTGGGATCGAGCCCCGCATCAGGCTCTCTGCTCGCAGGAGCCTGCTTCCCCCTCTCTCTCTCCCTGCCTGCCTCTCTGCCCACTTCTGGTCTCTGTCTGTCAAATAAATAAATAAAATCTTTAAAAAAATAAAAAAATAAAATAAATGGGGTCTCATAATGCCTGTGATATACTTTGCCTCTTTTCTGAATAATCAAGGAGTAAATTTCTGCTTCATCAGCTAAGTGATCTGTTAAGTTTGTGGTGATTAGGGGTGAAGGGAGAATATCCCTTTTAAAACTCTGTCCTTGTGATTCCTCCCAGTTCTAAGAACATCTCAAGAGTGTGAATTAATTTAGGCAGTAAAGATGTGGCAGTTATTTGATTTGAACTTACATGTTGTTTGTTTGTTTGTTTGTTTTTTCCCTGAAGGAGGGGCAACCCCCTTCATTTATCTCGTGAGCGATATCGGAAGCTCCATTTGGTGTGGCAACAACACTGCATTATAGAAGAGATTGCTAGGAGCCAGGAAACTAATCAGATGTTATTTGGATTCAACTGGCAATTATTGTGAGCTTCAACCTTGCCTTGGGACAATCACAAATGAAGAACAGTAATGAAGACCGATTCAAAATTACGGAGATCTTTCTGAGGGCTAGGGGAGGGTTGGCGGGTCTTTGCTCCATGTCCAGATTCACATACGTCAATACAATATTCCTTAACAGAGTATTGCTTTCAATTAGTGAAAATATGCTTAAGGAGAAAAAAGACATTGATTAATCTGTTTTATGTTCTAGAACACTAAAAAATGCTTCTTTACCCCAAGTGTCTGATTCTGCTATTTCCAGAAAACTCATTTCCCTTCATAATCTGTCCCACTTCTTTTCATTTCATTCACCTGGTAAATGAAGTCACATTAAGCAGTTGTGGACATTTATTTATGTTGGCTAACTCTTCTGCAGTTTTGTGTTGGTATTTCCCGCACATACCCAGGTTTAGTTTAGCTGACATTGAAGCACTGACAGAATTCTAATCTGTGGTCGTCTTCCATGCAGCTAAAGAGGAATTGCAGAAACCATGCAGCATACTTCAACTGAGAAATTTTCCGAAAGAGTAAATTTTTTTTAATTACTTCTCTTTTAAGGAAATACCCCTAATGTGCCGCTTACCGTTTCAGCCAGAAATCAAACAACTCTTTCTGTGGGCTGAGTTGCCATTTTTAAGGCAAATGTCTGCTAATGTGGAAAAGCTTTTTGCCCATTGTAGATCTCAAGAATAGGATAAAATAGGTTAATGTATACATTATCCTATCCCTTATGGGCCAAAGAAACTGTAGTTCTCACCTCTTACCACAAATAGCTTTGTTGAATTTTGAAATTATACTTCCTATTTTCCAGAGGCAAATTTCTAAAATGAGTTCCCTTATCTCTTGTTTGTGGCACCATCCTATTTGACTCTTAAGAACCTGATACAGTTCTGATGTAAACTATCTCTAGAACGAGGATAAGAAAATTCCCCCGTGAATGGAGCATGGCAGCTGTCGATAAGAACAATCAGATTGAAGCCAACTCTATCATCTTCTGTGTCTTTGTAAAAGACAAATCCTTCCGTTGTTACCTGTGTGCAACCTTTTCATAAACTCTGGTTTTATGACTAGTACCGACAACCAAAAAAGCCATGTGATCAGTGGTCATGTGTCCTGTTATAATATGCTGTGGTTGAGCCATCGTGTTTATAGATAATAGAGCTCTCCCGAATCTGTGTGTAGACTTCCTGGTTTTTGACTTTAAGTTTTTATATCGAGAACTTGTGATCTAAACAGCAGACAGAAGATAAATTGAAATCTTCCACTTTAGCTTCTTGTGTCTCTGGAATAATGTCAAAAATTTGAAAGATGCATTCAAAGACCATCTGATTTTGCCTTTGGTGACTACCATCGTATATGTGTGTAAATGTTTTCCTATCTTCTTTTTGCTCAGCAAAGGCAAACAAATAAAAATATATTTGCAAAGTGATGATGCACATCTGGGGTTAGATTTTTTTGGTGTTGTTGTGTAAAGTAAAGATGGGCTTTGCAGTAAAGGATTGGCATGAACAGGTATCAGAATCATAATCATGATTTTATACTTGAATAATTATTATTCGGAAGGTATCAGGAAACAAGATACAATTCCACTGAACTATTTGTAACAAGTGATGAGTGAGGATCCGACAATTCAGTATTCTGCTTGTCCAGTTTGTCAGTATGATTAAATGATTAGAACATCTCCCTTTATTTCTGATATAATTTGGGGATGGTGATGGGTGGTCTGACTGGAAAATCTGAGCCAGAATAGGCAACAGAAGATGCTGACTTCTGCCCTAACTGATCGGCCCCATTTAGCAAAGATAAACTAACTTTTTATTTCTAGTCTTTTTATATTCACTTCATAAACCCTTTGGTTAAGCTCTTAAGCTGCCAGAGGGACTACCCTGTCCTGGCCAGTCAGACCTTCACTGCCAAAGAACCCATTTCATATTGAGTTCCACTCTTGAGATTGATTCATACCCCTGCACTGGAGATGAGTATGTGTCTCAGTGCTGTCCCCAGCCCTAGGGATTTCTAATTATATTCAAATATCATAGTGGTTTGCCTTCATCATTGCAAACAATTTAATTATGCTTACGGAGTTTACTTGCAAATGAGCAAAAAGTCACTTTATTTTCATTAGTGTAGAATGTGGAGGAACCAGTTCAACAGGATGGCTCCAAAACTGTGTTTTTCTAATGTTTTTGGTGAGGGGCTGACAGGAATTTTAATGATAGAGTGAAGAAAAGCATATATCTGTATAATTAATTTATTTTGCTGGTGTATGGGCTGTGAGTTCACCCGTTAGTGGTCATTTGTCATTTCATAACAACTATGCATTTGGTTCACTGTGATGATGATCTATATCTAGTGACTGCAACATGTTTATACCACTGATTCAATTGCCATCCATGATGAAGTTATACAAATAATGCATATATTGATATCTTTTATTGCAAAATGTAAATTTAAAACTTGTATAATGTTCTTGTGCTTTTTGAAATAAAATATCTTATATGTGTATATTTACAAAGAAAAAAGGGACTTCTCATGTCTGGGGATTTGGGTTTGAAGTATAAAAATCTGTACCTAGAAAGGAGCTCTAATTAAATGTTACTTCTGCCAGCCCAGACAAATTCTTTAAAACACATAGGTATTGGGACACCTGGGTGGCTCAGTCGGTTAAGCATCTGACTTTGGCTCAGGTCATGATCCCTGGGTCCTGGGATGGAGCCCTGTGTCGGGGTCCTTGCTCAGCGGAGACCCTGCTTCTCCCTCCCCCTCTGCCTGCTGCTCCCCCTGTTTGTGCTCTCTCTCTGACAAATAAATAAATAAAAATCTTAAAAAATAAAATAAAAGACACAGGTATTCAGTGTAATGGTCTCCAAACTTTCTGACCATACATTCCATCAGTAAATAATTTTTAAGCATGCACTATACATATATACAGAGAGAATTTTTTATATTCAGTATGGTACTAATGTATTAAGTACATTATAAATGATTGCCCCAAAATGGAGATTTTTAAAAAGCAGCTAAAAAGTAGAATATTTCTATTTAAATATCTTCCAAGTGAATCTATGCATCTCTTTGGGTGTGTCCACACCTATTGTGGACTCCACTGTATAGAGCAGCACTGTCTAGAGAACTCTGCAGTGACAGGAATGTTCTTGATTTGCACTCCAGTATGATAGTTGCTGTCCCTATGCAGCTGTTGAACGTTTTGAAATGTGTCTAGTGCAACTGAGGACCTGAATTTTTTATTTTACTTAATTTTAATTTTAGTAGTTTAATAGTAATTTTAATTACTAGGCGTGTGTGGCTGGTAGCTACTGTATTGAACAGCATAAATCTAATCTAATGGTTCTCAGACTTGACTGTTAGGAGTCACTTAAAAAACATTAACAAAATAAATTTCCAGATTTCACCCTTGGTCCTGAATCAGAATCTCCTGATATTGAGCCTTTACAAAACCATTATGATTTCCTTCTGTTGCTAAACCATTACCCTTAAAATTTAGAGCTTTCTTTGTTTTTACCTCAGTGATTTAGTCTATGTGCCAAAGAGCCTCAGAGAGAAAAGCAGATCAAAGAGGGGAAAAGTGCCAAACTTAGATAGTTGTAATATTTCATTTTGACTTTCTATGTAAACTTTCATTTAAGGAAAGGATACCTAGAGTTAAAACAAAAGTCATTGCTTTTGTTTTAAGATTTTACAATATTCTAGGTGGGTAGTAGCTCTGAAGGCAGTGAAGAAAGTGTTTGGTTATGAAAATACAAGGCACTTGGAATTAGGAAGAAGTTACTTTGATGAAGTCTTCTCTGTACTTAGAGTAGCTGGCCACTACTAGGAAAAACAAATAAAACCAGGCAGATTTTTACAATTTGCATTAAAATTTAAAACTGGAGCACCTGGGTGGCTCAGTCTGTTAAGCATTTGACTCTTGATTTCACCTCACGGTGTGATCTCAGGATTGTGAAATCAAGCCCAACATTGGACTCCACATTGGGGGTGAAGCCTGCTTAAGACTCTCTCTCCCCCTCACCCTCTGCTCCTCCCCACCCCTGTGAGTGAGTGCTCTCTCTCTCTCTTTCTCCCTCCCTCCCTCTTAAAAAAAAATTAAAACTTCAGTACAACAAAGAACTCCATTAATAAAAAGATATCCAGAGTTAGGTGGTATGATCATATCAACAGTTACAGCTTCTGAATTTCCTCAAAACTCTTCCAGAAAACTGTATGCACTAACCAGGATAACAAAAGAAAAAACCTAAAGTTTAACAAAACAAAGCAGCAGGAAATCTCCCATGAACTCCTGAGTATGGACAGATATATTCAAAGCACCAACAGCAGCAGGGTTGTGCAGTGGAAGTGGTGGAAAGTGAAAGGGGATACCGAGTAAGAGTTGCAGAACTGGGGGCGCCTGGGTGGCTCAGTTGGTTAAGCGTCTGCCTTTGGCTCAGGTAGTGATCCCAGAGTCCTGGGATTGAGCCCCACGTCAGGATCTTTGTTCAGTGGGGGAGCCTGCTTCTCCCTCTCACCCCTGTTCCTGCTATCTTTCTCTCTCAAATTTAAAAAAAAAAATTTATTTTTTTAAAGATTTTATTTATTTATTTGACAGAGAGAGACGCAATGAGAGAGGGAACACAAGTGGGGGAGTGGGAGAGGGAGAAACAGGCTTCCCGCTGAGCAGGGAGCCCGATGCGGGGCTCAATCCCAGGACCCTGGGATCATGACCTGAGCTGAAGGCAGACGCCCAATGACTGAGCCATCCAGGCACCCCAAATAGAATGTTTAAAAAAGAAAAAGAGTTGTAGAACTGAGAAACTGCCAACTACCCCCAAGTGGGAAGAAACCAATTCAATAGAAAACCTGGACACTCAGGACTGAGGATTACCAGCAGAGCTGATCAAAGTCTTCACATGCTGTGAGCATAAGTGAAAAACTGCTCAGTCTTAAGAGAAACAAGGTGCTGGCAGTCCAAGTCCTCTACATTCTTATAAATAACCATTAAATACTGCCTTCATTACAGAAAAAGCCTCACCCACCCCATGGAAAACTGCTAAAAACAGAAACCAGATTGAGAATCCAGTAATACCATTACTGGGTAAGAGAGAAAGTTCAAATTGTATGCATGAGTGATATATAACCTATTGTTAAATTCAAAATGGTTGAAAGACCTAAATGTGAGACAGAAATCCATTAAAATCCTAGAGGAGAACAAGACAGCAGCCTCTTTGCCATCGGGTGTAGCGACTTCTCACTAGACACCTCACCAGACGTGAGGAAAACAAAGGCAAAAATGTACCAGGACTTCATCAAGATAGAAAACTGCACAGTGAAGGAAACAATCAACAAAACTAAAGGCAGCTTTTGGAATGGGAGAAGATAATTTGCAAATGACATATCAGTTGAAGGGCTAGTATCCAAAATCTATAAAGAACTTATCAAATTCAGGGACGCCTGGGTGGCTCAGTTGGTTAAGCAGCTGCCTTCGGCTCGAGTCATGATCCCGGAGTCCTGGGATCAAGTCCCACATCGGGCTCCTTGCTCTTCGGGGAGCCTGCTTCTCCCTCTGCCTCTGCCTGCCATTCTGTCTGCCTGTGCTCGCTCTCTCTCCCTCTCTCTCTCTGACAAATAAATAAATAAAATCTTTAAAAAAAAAAAAAAGAACTTATCAAATTCAAAACCCCCAAACCAAATAATCCAGTTAAGAAATGGGCAGACGACCAAAAGACACTTTTCCAAAGAAGACATCCAGATGGCTAACAACACATGAAAAGATGCTCAACCTCACTGATCAAGGAAATGGAAATCAAAACCACAACAAGAGACCACCTCGCACCAGTCAGAATGGCTAAAATCAACAACACAGGAAGCAGTAGATGCTGGCAAGGGTGCGGAGAAAGGGGAACCCTCCTACACTGTTGGTGAGAATGCAAACTGGTGCAGCCACTCTGGAAATTAGTATGGAGGTTCCTCAAAAAGTTAAAAACAGAACTACCCTATGATCCATCAATGGTAGAGAACAAACAGAGTTGGTGGGAGGGAGGTGGGTGAGGGATAGGTAGATGGGTGATGGGTATTAAGGAGGGCACTTGATATGTTGAGCACTGGGTGTTTTATGTAAGTGATAAATCACTAAATTCTACTCTTGAAACCAATATTACTCTATATGTTAACTAGAATGTAAATAAAAATTTGGAGAAAAAAATCTATTAGCAAAATGCTGCATTTAAAGATGTAAGTACAGGGACGCCTGGGTGGCTCAGTTGGTTAAGCAGCTGCCTTCGGCTCAGGTCATGATCCCAGCGTCCTGGGATCGAGTCCCACATCGGGCTCCTTGCTCGTCAGGGAGCCTGCTTCTCCCTCTGCCTCTGCCTGCCGTTCTGCCTGCCATTCTGTCTGCCTGTGCTCACTCTCTCTCCCTCTCTCTCTCTGACAAATAAATAAATAAAATCTTTAAAAAAAAAAAAAAAGATGTAAGTACATGAGAGTACTGAGTACTTGACATTAAAAATAGAAGAAGTAAGTCTGAGCTATGAAGCTAAAAACATTTTCTTGACCCATCCCTGTCTATTTGACAAGCACCTCCCCCATCTCATTTAAAAAAGAACATAACTGTGCTGGTTAATTTTATATATTAATTTGGCCTAAGGGATGCCTGGATAGCTGGTACAACATAATTTCTGGGTGTATCTGTGAGGGTATTTCTGGAAAAGATGAGAATTTGATTCAGTAACTGAGCAGAGAGATCGTCCTCACCACAAAGAGATCTGTGGGTGGGCTTCATCCAATCCACTGGGGGTCCAAATGGAACCAAAATGTAGAGGAAGGATTATTTCCCTCCCTCTCTGAGCGGGGCTGTATATCTTCTCCTACTCTCAGATTTTGGAGCTTCTGGATCTCAGACCTTTGGACTCGGACTGAATTATACCACCAACTTTTCCTGGTTCTTTTGCAGACTGCTGGTAGTGGGACTTCTCAGCAACCATAACCACATGAGGCAATTCCTATAATAAATCTCATGTGGGGCGCCTGGGTGGCTCAGTTGGTTAAGCATCTGCCTTTTGACTCAAGTCATGGTCCTAGAGTCCTGGGATGGCGCCCCACATCGAGCTCCCTGCTCAGTGGAGAGTCTGCTCCCCCCTCTCTTAACACTCCCCGCTGCTCATGTTTTCACTTCCTCTTTCTCTCTCTCCCTCAAATGAATAAATTAAAAATCTTAAAAGATAAAAAAATGAATCTCTTTGTGTGTGTGTGTGTGTGTGTGTGTGTGTGTGTGTATTCTGTTGATTGTGTTGAGAGTAATTTTTAAAGGGGCAAAATATTTGGATATTTCTCCAAAGAAGATATGCAAATTTCTAATAAGTACTTGAGAAGATGCTCTATGTCATTAGTCATTAGGGAAATACAAATCAAAACCACAATAAGAAACCACTTCACACCCACTATGATGGTTATTAATAAGACGCACATGTTGGCAATAGGATGTAGAGAAATTGGAACAAATACAGGCAGACCTCACTTTGTATGGTAATGCAAACTGAAACCATACAAAACATTCTTAATAATATGGGAAAGATTGTGATTATTCCATGGTTTTTACAAATTGTCGTGGAAACAAACTCTAATAAATGTATAGGGAAATGAAAATAGTGAAACTAATATTTATTGAGCACAGTGTGACTTATAACATTAGAAACATTAAAAATTAAAGTGCTCCATTTATTTTAAGAAATTTAGGAAGAAAAAAAACATCAAGAGTGCTTGCCTTCTCTGTGTAATTTATGATACAGAGTGAGTCTCTTTTCTATGCCTTAGCAAATTGTCATTCTTTTAAGTTTGAATCAGCTTCCAGCATTGTATCCTTTGTGTTTCATATCCTTGTGAAATACTTCCAGGAGTTCCTTTCATGTGAAGTTTTGTGCCAGCATTGTTTTTTCCGGGATGTTAGCCATAACCACTTATTTATTTCAATAAGTGTGTATTCACGAAGTTCCTCTGACTGCGTATCAAGAGTTTCTCAAGCAGCAGCAGTGTCAACAATCCCACAGTGTATATTTCTTCTAGAATAAGCCCTGTATAACTTCTATGACATTTATAGGTGACCCAAATTTCACTTCTGGCATTATCACTTCAGTGTCTTTGGCACTTTTCTCTTTGTTGGCCAATTCCCTCTTTTGCTTATCAATTTTTGTCAAATATCTCATGGGCTTATCACTGGGAGACAAGGAGACAGCACAACTACATGTTTTGCTCCCTGTCCCTGAACTCACCAACAGACTTTGAAAGAAGTGACATAATTGACCTCTGATCGTGACAAGCATTATTTAGTGATGTGCGAAGGGAGCGACTAGCTGCAGAGTTCACACTTTATGCAATTACAATTAATGTGCCATCTTAAATGAAATTTGAACCATTGTGGTTGAGGGACTGGTGTTTATTTAAAACAAGGTAACTTGGGGTGCCTGGGTGGCTCAGTGGGTTAAGCCTCTGCTTTCGGCTCAGGTCACGGTCTCAGGGTCCTGGGATCAAGCCCCACATCCGGCTCTCTGCTCAGCCGGGAGCCTGCTTCCCCCTCTCTCTCTCTGCCTGCTGCTCTGCCTACTTGAGATCTCTCTCTCTCTCTCTCTGTCAAATAAATAAAATCTTAAAAAAAATAATAATAAATAAAATAAAATAAAGTAAATAATAAAACAAGGTAACTGAAAATTTTGCCTCTAGGAACAACACAAGCTGAGGACGACTTGTAATAGAGCAGCAACTTTTAAAGATACATAGACGCATTAATACTCTTTAACAAATATCTCCCAAACCTGGATAAAGTAGGCAAAAAATTTGTAAGGATATAGAAGACCCAAACAACATAGCGTGTTAGTTGGGTCCTATAGTAAGCAGACAATGAGTCAGATTTGGGAACATAAAAGGATTGCTGCACTAATCTGTTCAATTACAACTGGGCAAGGGAGTACCAAGAAGGGCCCAAGCAGATCATCTGAATTCCACAAGCGTCCTCTTTTTGTCTAACACAGCTCTTACACTCTCCTGCTGATCAATGCCAATTAGCCTGGCCAAGATGGTGCCTCTTCTTCTTGTTCACTAGTCCCAGGTTATATGCAATACCAAAGGCCCAAGCTGCGTCCAGAGTTTATAGTCCAGTAAGATATTTTCCAAGTCCTCTGGCAGGAGTGAGCCCCTTTTCGGGACTAAGACCTCTATCTCTGAAGAGTTCAGAGTTGCCGGGACAGGAAGCAGAGAGTCCTCCAGGGAACTATTGGGAATGATGATGAGTGGAGCCACTGCTTGGCCCTGAACCCCAGGCATACTTCCTTTTGGAAACAAAGCACTATATAAAGGTTTCCAATTCAGGGCAAATACTGAATATCCTGGAGGATGGCAACCACCCCCCCCACCCCGCCCCAGAGCATTGCCTCTAAATGGATACCTGAACTGCAACTTCCACGGGTCATCCCAACATTCTGTCAGCCCAGCTGCTCCTGAACGATGCAGTATGCAAGGCAGCCATTAGATCCCTCTGTCGTGGCCCCACTCCTGCACCTCCTTAGCTGTGATGTGTAAGCTGACTGCATGCATGATATGTTGTGTGGAATCCCATGGTAATGGAACAGGTACCCTATGAGCCCCCAGATAGCAGTGCTACCTGAAGCTCTGTGGGCAGGAAAGGAATACTTAGACCCTGAAGAGATGCCCAATCATGTGAGAGTGAAGCACTGACTCTTCTAGAATAGAATCATCCCAGTGAAATCAACTTGACACCAAGTAGCTGGTTGATCTCCTTGAAGAACAATGCCCTGTCAATAAAGCAATGGACCCGTTACTGGCAGGGTGGACATGGCAGTAGCTCTAATGGTCTTGTTAAGTGGAAGTCCATGCTGTTGGTTGGCTCCATGCTTACCCTTCATCTCTCCATTCCGTGCCCACTGTGTCAGCTGCCAGAGGGGCCTAAGGTCTAAGTGGTTTTGATTGTTTCCTTGTTCGTTACCTTTTCTGTAATAGATACTTTCTGGCAGACATTCATATCTAAAGCAAAAATCTTCCCACTTTGTGCACATACTCCTATGTCCATCCATCGTATCATACAGTGTGTGCACTTTATGTGTAGCTTCTTTTACCTATGAGATTCACCCATGTTGTTGTATGTACCAGTAGTTCTTTTCTTTTATTGTGTTCTTCATTATAGGAATACAGAAAATGTATCCCCTCTCCTATTGATAGACATTTGGTTGTTTATAATTTGGGGCTATTATTAATAAAACTGTTAAGAACATTCTTACAGGGGAGCCTGGGTGGTGCACTCCGTTAAGAGCCAACTCTTGATTCCAGCTCAGGTCATGATCTCGGGGTCCTGGGATCAAGCCCCCTGTTGGGTTCCATACTCTGCAGGGAATTGGCTTGGGGATTTTCTCTCGCAGACTCTGTGAAGCGCAGAACCCAATGTAGGACTCTATCTCACGACCCTGAGATCATGCCCTGAGCCAAAACTTAACTGACTGTACCACCCAGGCACCCTTACAAGTGTTTTGCTTTAGATAATATATATTCATTTCTTTTGGAGACTATATGTACATGTGTATATGACTAGATGTATATGTATGTGTACATATTTAGTGACATATATAATGAGATATGTAATGAAATGTGTGTGTGTGTGTGTGTGTGTGTGTACTGATCCATGTTTATTTAACCTTTGAAGAAATTGTCAAACATTGTCCCAAAGTTCCTCTTGCCCCATATTCTTGTGAACACTTGGTATTGTCTGTCTTTTCAATTGTAGACATTCTGGTGGGTGTGTAATGGTAGCTCACTGTCATATTAATTGTAATCCTTTTTTTAGATGCTTTTGAGAGTTACTATGTGAAAGATAAATATCTTTTTTTCTCTTACCTTCCAGGATTTGTGTCTTATTCCTCCTCTTCTCTTACTGAATGAGCTGGGGTATAGAGTGTGGTAACTTAATAGCAAGAGTGGAAAATGACCAGGGAGAGTTTTGTAAGAGATGCTGAGGACAATGAGGAACCACTAGTATTTTCTCAGAGATGAATAATGTGGTCAAATTCACATTTAGCAAAAGCTCTCTGGCTATAATGTGGAAAAAATAAAGACACCAGGGAAGGCCAGTTAAAAGGCTCCTGAACTAATGTAGATAAGAAGATGGTGACCTAAGCTAGGAAAGTGGCAATTGGAGTGGAGAAGAATTGATTTTTAGAAAATAAAATATGTCTGGCTCCACTTAGTCCACATCAAGTGTGATTTCAGTAAACCAATCAATAAAAATGTGCACATATTTCAAGCCATTCTAAGGACAGACATTTCCTTCAGGAGAAATTCATCTCCAGAAGGTACTAAAAAGAACATCTTAACAAATGTTATCAAACTTAACAAAAAGAACTTGAAACAAATGAAACTATTGGGTTCAATGTGAAATATGAAATGAAAATAATGCAATTCAATGAATGCAAGATCAGTTACTAAAACTTTTTTTCTTTTTCTTCTGTTTTTTGTTTTTTTTTTAAGAATTTTTATTTATTTATTTGACACAGAGAGAGCGCGAGCAGGCAGAGCAGCAGGTAGAGGGAGCGGGAGAAGCAGTCTTCCTGCTGAGCAAAGAGCTTGCTGCTGGGCTCCATCCCGGGACCCTGGGATCATGACCTGAGCCAAAGACAGTTACTTAACTGACTGAGCCACCCAGGTGCCCCTAAAACTTCTTTTCTTATAAACAAGCCTCAATCAAGGCAGGTCACAAGTTGTTGATGCCAGCTTCCAGAACTGATTAAATTGTAGTCATAGGGGTGCCTGGGTGGCTCAGTGGGTTAACCCTCTGCCTTCTGCTCGGGTCATGATCCCAGGGTCCTGGGATCGAGCCCCTATAGGGCTCTCTGCTCAGCGGGGAGCCTGCTTCCTCCTCTCTCTGCCTGCCTCTCTGCCTACTTGTGATCTCTGTCTGTCAAATAAATAAATAAATAAATAAATTGTAGTCATAGTTGATGTGGCCCTTGGTAAGCAATATAGATGAACTGGAAAGTAAACTACCTCTGGATGATAGTAAAATAATAAGTTCATACTAACTTAGAAAACAACAGAAGACCTCAGTAGGAGAGGTGACAAAAGCAGAAAATTTGAATGAATTATGCAAAAAGATGAGAGCAGATGACTTTTGGGGAGAGTAACTCACTGAGCTCACCCAAGGCCTCAACAGCCCAAGGACTGCCTCCTTCTACCACTCCCCCCCTTTGCTGTTGGTCTTTCTTCCTTTTGCCCTGAACCCTACCCTTGTCTCATCGCCTTAGTGGATGCCTCATGGTTTAGAGCTCTGATTTCATCTCTAGGTGAAAATTTTTCAAATTTATTTGTCCATTCCTGACATCAGCCCTGCATTTCCAACTTTTTACCTGGTAGTGCTGCTGGACCTTCGAGCTCCGAGTCTAAAAATCAATCCCATCCTCAGCCCCAAACCAATTCTTCTTCCTGATTTTTTACTTCTGCTAAAGGTACTACTATTGTCCAAGTCATGCAGTTTTGACATCTAAATTATCTTTGACTCTTTCTTCCACAGGAAATGGCTTGGCAAACTGGCCAAGTCTCATCAATTGTTTCTTCTGATTATTCTCTGCTCTATACTCTCACCTCCCCATTTCAGGTCCTTCTTCCATCATTGCCAGAACAGTTGCAATGACCTCTTGGTTGGTCTTCTTTCTCTAGTTTCTTACTTTCTTGAATTAATTCTGCATATCATCACAAATTTAATCTTCCTAAGGACAGATCTGGTAATATCTCTGGTTGTTACATGTCTACTCAGTAGTAACCTAAAAATCTTCAGTGGCTCATGAAACTCAAGAGCCTCTAAAACATGGCTCCAGGTTATTTTTGCGGGGTGGGGGGGAGGTTCTTCCCTTCCTTTGCAACCAGCTATGCTCTGACTTTTAGCCAGTTTGTAAGAAGAACTTTAACACGGATGCCTGGGTGGCATGTCAGTTCTGCATCCAAGTCTTGGTTTCATGATCTCAGGGTGGTGAGATTGAGCCCCACATCAGGCTCTGCGCTCAGTTTGGAGTCTGCTTAAGTTCTCTCTTCCTCTGTCCCTCCTGCTCATGCTCTCTCTCTCTTTCTCAAATAAATAAATAAATCTTTGAAAAAAGAATAATAGGTAATTAAACTTTCCCATTTCATCTCTACTCCTTAAATATGAGCTATAGTGACTTCCTTCCAAAGAATACAGTATAAAAAGAAGAAAAAAGAATAACTTTACAGTGGAGAAAACTGATAAATCCTAGTTCAGCCAGGTGATCAAGGTCAATATCAGTAGGGATAAATCGTGCTGGTGGGAGGTATCTTGGATATGATGTGATAAAACGGCAACTTATATGCCTTTCCTCCCCCAAACCTTTAATAACAAGAAAAACAAACCAATTCCAAAAGAGGGGCATCCCTCAAAAACTTGGCCAGTACTCCTCAAAACTGTCAAAACCATCAAAACCAAGGCTGACACAGCCAAGGAAACCCTAAAGAAATGACATGTAAATGGAACATGGTGCTCTGAATGGGATCCTAGAGCAGAAAACAAAATTAGGTAAGAACTAAGGAAATCTGAATAAACTATGAATTTCAGTTAACAATAATGAATCAATATTTCATTAATTGAACAGAGGTGCCATACAAACATGAGCTGTTAATAATAGGGAAACCTGGATGAGAGGATACATGCAAACTCTCTGTAGTACCTTTGCAACTTTCCTGTAAATCTAAAACTATTCCAAAGAATAGTCTATTTTAGAATCTTATTTCCAAATAAATATTATACAATCATCAAAAAGAATGAGGCAGATTTTTTTCTTTTTTTAATTTTATTTTTAAATTTTATTTTCTCAGTGTTCCAAGATTCATTTTTCATTCACCACACCCAGTGCTCCATGCAATACGCGCCCTCCACAATACCCACCACCAGGCTCCCCAACCCCCCACCCACCTCCCCTCCAAAACCCTCAGTTTAATTCTCAGAGTCCACAGTCTCTCATGGTTCATCTCCCCCTCTGATTTCCCCCAACTCACTTCTCTCCTTCACCCAATGTCCTCTGTGTCATTCCCCATGCTCCATAAGTAAGTGAAACTGTATGATAATTGATTCTCTGCGCTTGTCTTTTTTTTAATGCACTAATATTGAAGAAACTCTAAGAAAATATTAATGAAAAAAGAAAGTTGTAGAAGAGGGCATAAAGTGCTGGTTGCTATTTGTCTAAAGAAAAAGAACTGATACCTGTCTTTGTTTGCAGATGGGTGAGAAAGCTACACAAGAAACCAGTAATTGGAGTAAGTACACTGAGTGGCCGGGAATCATGCATGGGAAAGAAGCTCACTCTTCACAATATACTGTTTCAGTACTTTTCAAATGTTGAACCATGCGAATCTATTTTCCATTAAACAAATAAGTACACCAAACAACGAAATCAGGGGGAAAAAGAATGGTCTGCCAAATCCTCCTTCTGATATTTTTAGTCAGAGTGGATGAGCATTTTTATTGTCAGGAGAGAATAGGGTGGAGGCAGCTGAAAATAAGCCTTTGTAAGATCCTTCCAAGAGAAGTCTTGAGGCAGGCATAAGCACTGTGTAGCAAGTGATGTGGAAAGCTGAGCCTTCAGCTCAAGCAGGTTAAGTTACCTCAACCAGTGGCCTCTTCTGGATTTTTGTCCCACCATCTTCCTTTTAAATGTTAGCTTTTCTCCAGGTTCCAATCTTGCCCTCTTGCCTTCTTGCTCTGTATGCTCTTCCTTGTGGATTTCATCCATGAGAGAAGTTCATTCTAATTAGGGGCAGGATCAAATGACAAAAGAAAGAGAGAAGGGGCCCCTGGGTGGCTCAGTTGGTTGGGCCTCTGCCTTCGGCTCAGGTCATGATCCCAGGGTCCAGGGATCAAGCCCCAAGTTGGGCTCCCAGCTCAGCTGGGGATCCTGCTTCTCCCTCTCCCTCTGCCTACTGCTCCCACTGCTTGTACTTGCTCTCTCTCTCTGTCAAATATATAAAAATCTTTTAAAAAGAGAGAAAGAAAGAGAACCTGAAACTATGGGTTGAAGATTTTATTTATTTATTTGACAGAGAGAGAGAGATCGCAAGTAGGCAGAGAGGCAGGCAGAGAGGGTGGGGGAAAGTAGGCTCCCTGCTGAGCAGAGGGCCCAATGCCGGCCTGATCCCAGAAGCCTGGGATCATGACCTGAGCTGAAGGCAGAGGCTTTAACCCATTGAGCCACCCAGGCGCCCCCAGAAAAACGTTTTTTAAGATCATCTTTGTCACCATCATCAACAGGTCTCTAAAAATTGTAAAAATCCTTATCCACTGGATAGCCTCCTTTGATCAGTAAGATAGAAAAAGAGACCATTCAGGGCACCTGGGTGGCTCAGTCAATCAAGCAACTGCCTTTGGCTCAGGTCCAGGTTCCAGGGATCTAGTCCTGCATTGGGCTCCGTGCTAAGCAGGGAAGGTGCCTCTTCGTCTCCTCTGCTCTATCAAAATAAATAAATAAAATCTTAAAAAAAAAAAAAAAAAAAAGACCGTTTGACATTTCAATACAGGTGGCAGTGGAACACTATGGTCACTAGGGTGCGCTATTAGCATCCCCGGCCAGTCAGTCTTCTGGCGGTGGAGCCTGAAAATCAGAGAAAGTTGCCCAGTGTTTCCAGAAGCTTATTGCTGGACCAGACTGAAAATCACCAGACTGAAAATCATCGAACTTTTTGCAGACTGTCAAAGCCACACATCGGGAGTCACATTACCTCACCATTTTCACATTTGAAAATTTTAAGTATACAACCATGCTGTGTTAATGAATGACCCTGCAACAAAGAAGAAACCTAGAAGGCTGAGCAAATATGTATAGAACTAACTGTTCCAAGGGAATAAAACTTGGAAAACGTTAACTGTTACCATTCAATGGTATAGTTGTTTCATATTTCATAAAAGTTAGGCATAAACAGGAAGTACATCAAGAAATAACAGTATTTTGTAAATGCAAACATTTAGTTTCTTTTCTAATTTTACTAGTTCTAATAAGTGTTCATCTTCCCTGATATTATGCTCTATTTTAATCATCATCAAACACAAATTGATATTCAATATGTTAAAAGATAATAGATACAGGCGTCCTGGGTGTCTCAATTGGTTGAGTGTTGGACTCTTGGTGTCCGCTCACGTCCTGACCTCATGGGTCATGGAATCCAGCCCCGAAATGGGCTCTGTGGTCAGCAGGAGTCTGCCTGGATGTTCTCTCTCTCTGTCCCTTCCCCCACTCACTTGCTCTCTCTAATAAATAAATCTTTTTTATTTTTATTTTTTTAAAAGATTTTATTTATTTATTTGACAGAGATCACAAGTAGGCAGAGAGGCAAGCAGAGAGAGAAAGGAAGGGAAGCAGGCTCCCTGCTGGGCAGAGAGCCCGATGCGGGGCTTGATCCCAGGACTCTGGGATCATGACTTGAGCCAAAGGCAGAGGCTTTAATCCACTGAGCCACCCAGGCGCCCCAATAAATCTTTTTTTAAAAAAAGATAATAGATTCAAACACTCAAAATTGAGATTACCTTGCCTTATTTCTAGATTTCTCTTATTTTTGAAATTTTAAAAAATATCAAAATAAATAAATCCTCTCACAACAAAATAAGGATTGCAGTTTTCAAAAACACAAATACTTGACATAGTTAATACATATGGTATTAAGAATCTCTGTCAAAATGAGAACGCAGCTGACACTGGCTTCAAGACGCCAAGCTCTCAGAGGACCGGCCTGTAGGCTATGGTTTACTGACTCCTGTTCTAGAGCATCTATGTGTGCTACAGAATATACCTCTTTCATAGGAGTTGTTACAATGCATTGTAGTAGGGTTTACGTGTTTGTTGAAACGAGCCCTGAGTTTATTCATGTTTGTTTCCCCGGTACCTAGCAGAGTAGTTGGCATAAATAGGCTCTAAAATTTTTCATTTAGTGGGTCAAGCAAGATTCAAATAGAAACTCGTAAGACTGATGAAAAATTTAAAATATGGGGCTGTTTCCTGGTTTGTGGAATCACTTGAGCACCAGTCCACTATTGTTCGTGTTTCAAAGGACTGTGCAGAAACAGAGTTATTGAGGTATAATTCACATACCACACAATCCACCCATTTAAAATATATGATTCTGAGATTTGTTGTTGTTTTTGAGGTATAATTGACATAACATTATACTGGTATCAGGTGTACAAGATGAGATTTGTTTCTGAAGGGAGAGATGGAAAGCAGAAGGGAAAAGGGGTCTCTTTTCCTTGACTTGCACACTGGTTAATACTGTGGTGTTTGTGGTGTTGTCTTTTTTTTTTTTTTTTTACAATTTTATTTATTTATTTGAGTTGGGGGTTGGTTAGAAGGGTAGGAAGGGAGACGGATAAGCAGACTCCCCAGTGACCACCGAGCTGGACATGGGATGTGGGATTCAGTCTCAGGACCCTGAGATCACAGCTCTGACATCATGACCGGACCTGAAACCAAGAGTCCGTCGCTCAACCGACTGAGCCATGCAGTCACCTCTGTTGTCCATTTTTACTTCAAAGATTTTCTTTGTCAGAAAGAGAGAGAGCACAGCCAGGGGGAGAAGCAGGCAGAGAGAGAAGCAGGCACCCCACTGAACAAGGAGCCTGATGTGGGGCTCTATCCCAGGATCCTGGGATCATGACATGAGCACTTAACCAACTGAGCCACCCAGGCATCCCATCCCCTGCAGTCCTTTTGATAATGATACAAATAACCCATCTAGATTGTTTCCTGTTTAGATTAGGGGAAGTTTAGAACGTGGTAAATCAATGGGTGTCTAAAGATGGGTAGAGGAGGCCACAAATGGAGAAAAGGAGAAAGAAAAAATGTTCTCAAATATGTTATTTATTCTGCATTGGGAGAAAAGAAGCTGGTTGAAAGGGACATTATGTTCTGGGTGGGGAATCAGTATAAATCTGAAATTTGCTCATTATCTTTGAATATGCTAAGACTGGTCCTAGGATGAAAGTCTCATTCTTTCAGATTCAAGTATCCAGGGCAGATATCCCTAGACTTAAATCATTTCTCATTCTATTATTTTCATAAATCTTACTGTATTAGTTATCAATTATTGCATGACAAATTGTCCCCCAAAACTGAGTGCTTAAAGTAACAGTAAACATTTATCATATCACATAGTTTCTGTGGGTCTGGATTTTGGGAATGGCTTATTAGGTGGTTCTGGATTGGGGTAGGTCACAAGGTGGCAGTCAAGATGCCAGCTGGGCCTGTAGTCATCTGAAGGGGTGGAGGATCTGTTTTCAGGAACGGTTCATTAACATGGTTGACAGACTGGTGTTGATTATCTATGTAATGCCTCTGTTCCTTGCCAGGTGGCCACTTTTAAGGGCCGCCTGCTTAAGCATCCTGCTACTATGGCAAATGGCTTCCCTGTAAGTGATCCACGAGAGCATAAAGCAGAAGCTGCAAAGTCTTTGATGACCTAGTCTTGGAATTTACACACTATAATTTCTGAAAAAGCCTATTAGTTACACAGGTCGGCCCAATTCAGTATGGAGGGACTCCACAAGGGTGAAGATACCAGGAGGTAAAGATCACTGGGGGCTCGCTGTGGAGACTTTCTACCATATTTATTAAAAAAAAAAACAACAACTCATAATAGATCAATCGATCTCAAAAGGGATTCCAGAATTCCAGTGCCAGCTCTTGAATAATACATTACTTTGCCATTTATCTTAACTGAACAAATACCTCTTGGGACAGCCCAATACTTCTTAAATGGAAAAGATCAGAGAAAAAAGGGAGACCTGGGAAGCTGTTTTCCTTGAGCAGTCCCTTATCCTAGGCTTCCCACTCCTGTGGCATTAACTTTCACTATATATTCAATCTTACACTTCCTGCTCTGGGATACACTGTTGCCCTATTCTCAAGATCCTCATCATAGAACACTTCTCTCTGCACTGCATTAAAATAAAAATTCATTCTTTATATGCAGCTACTGGTTTTCTTTCTCATATACTCTTCTATTTATCTTAACCCTTCATGGATTTGCAAATGGAGTCGGTTATAAAATAACAATCAGAAGAATAATCATCTGTCCATATTTGGAGAATCCAGGTGTATCTACTGAATCATTTAAAATAAATAAAATAGTAATTCTGTGAATACATTAATCAAAATCCTTACCGGGATGCCTGGGTCACTCAGTCAGTTAAGCAACAGACTCTTGATTTTGGCTCAGGTTATGATCTCAGGATTGTGGGATGGAGCCCTTCTGCCCCCAGGCCTCTGCTGTGCTGAGAGTGGAGCCTGCTTAAGATTCTCTCCCTTGGGCGCCTGGGTGGCTCAGTGGGTTAAAGTCTCTGCCTTCCGCTCAGGTCATGATTCCAGGGTCCTGGGATTGAGTCCTGCATCGGGCTCCCTGCTCAGAGCCTGCTTCTCCGTCTCTTTCTGCCTGCCTCTCTGCCTACTTGTGATCTCCGTCTGTCAAATAAATAAATAAAATCTTAAAAAAAAAAATCTCTCTCTTCCTCTCTCTCTGCCCCTCCCCATCCCTCCCACCTCCAGCTGTCAAGCGCTCTCTTCCCTCTAAAAAACAAAACAAAACAAACCCCCCCATACAAACAAACAAACAAAAACCTTATCCATGATAACAGACATTATATCTGGGTAGCTTGAACACTGAATTTGCTGAGTGAAAAATATTCTCTTTGAACAGAGAATAGTTATTTGAAATATTGCTAGATATAATTTCAGGGAATTTGGATATTTTTCCCCTATAAACTTCTTTAATCTTAAAGGAAAGCATTTGCAGGAACCCTAATCCCTCCCAATTAAAATTATTCGCCCAGCCAATATTGTGAAGTGAAATATATTCTGTGAGACAAAGTAATGGGAAAAACAACTTGTGGTTTTAATCAGTGGAAAGGAGACAAGTTGGCATCTTCTTTAAGTTTGAACAGAACAAGATGAGCTGCATCATCAATTGCCTTTAATGTACACTTTGTCCTGTTTTTCACCCAAGGATCTAGACATGACAGACAGTCGAGGTATCTGCTGTTTGTTTGTTTGTTTTTTAAGAATGTCGAGAAGCTGTGGCATTTCCTCAACAAGAAGAAACAGATTCTGTAACAGTTTTGAGACTGAATATAGGATTTATATTTAACCTTTCCATACTCTTAATTAATCAGCTTTAATCAGAATGTCATTTCAGTGAAGAAAAAGACTAAAGTAAAACGAAGCTCACAAGTCATTGCATATTTTCAGTCCTTGGCAGACTCCTGGGCGTCATTTTGATTATTAAGTTAAAAAAAAAAAAAAAAGGCATTAGACACAGAAGTAAGTTTAAGAGACCTGAGTTTTAGTACTGTCAATCATTAGTTTTATAGCCTTGGAAAGTTGTTAAACCTCTTTGAGATTTTCTTCTGTAAAGTGGTGGATGGGAGCGGTTTAATCTTAAGGATTCCTCTTCACCAAAGAACTTGACATAATCAACGCCTAATACAAATTTATCCCACACAACTTCATTGCTCTGCTCTCCTCGTTTTTCCTTGGGAGTCTTAGAGGGACTCCCGCCTTCTCTTGCTTAGATTCCCATGCCCGTGCTCGCAGGGGATGCTCATTGAACCCTTCCCTGATGGTGTTTGAAAAGCGGAAGGTAATCTCATTCTTCATGGGTTGCAAAAACTGTAAGAATACTTCGGGCTCCAGGCTGGTATTCTTTTCTGGAGGTCTCCGTCTCCTTTCCTCCTTATACCTTTAGGCCTCTCCCTAGTGCCGGCTGGTGATTAGCTTCACGTTAGGCGGTTCTGGGGACAGAGCCAATTTGTCAGATCCTGGCAGCTCCGGTTCTGAGGAGGAGGCATGGTAGGGCCTCACGATTTGGGGCCCTTCTTCGTGACCATCTCAGGGTGTGAATTCGTCATGTGACAACGTATCTCCGATTTTCTTCCCAAAAGCCCAGTCCTGGGGTCACAATCATGCCCCTATAAGCAAGTTAACTACTGAGCTAGGAGGACACCGCTGTGCGCCAACCACTAGTCTCAGAAGCTCTACTTCTCGACTCTGGACCAGCGGGCAGTTGCGGCTGCGGCTGGAACTACAAGGCCCAGAATTCCCGTGCACATGCGCGCTGCCATTGTGATGCTCCTTTCCCGGTAACTCGCTCTCTCAGGCAAACCTGAAGATAGCGGCAATTCTCCGGTGGGGGGCGGAGATGCTCCCTGCCTGACTCTCCGCCCACTTCGTGATAGGCAATGGTATCAGCCAACCGACGTGGCGGGCCCGGGACGCGCTCTCCAATCAGCACCTGCAGCGGAGAGGTGGGCGTGCGTACTGGCAGGGCAGGTGGGCTAGGCTGTGTCGGGTTGCGAAGGGGGAGAATAACGTCGGGTCGGGTCAGCGGGCGCTGCAGTAGTCGCCGCAGCGGCGATGGGAGCGGTGGGGACGAGGCGGCGGCGGCGGCAGGAGGGGGAGCAGGGGCTGGCACAAGAGCAGCGGCTGGGGGCGGCCAGCAGCAGCATTTACAGCAGCCGCCGCCGCCGCCAGTAAACGCGGACGGTACCCGAGGGGACTACCAAGCCGGCCGGCCCTCGAAGCCGCGCTCGGGTCCCGCCGCAGTCGGCGGCGGGGGATGGGCAGGCGGCGGCGGTCCCGCTTGCTGAGGGTTGATCCCTGCGGGTCCTGGCCCTGAGCTGGATCCGAGCCCTCCACCCCAAATCCCTGCGTCCGCCACGGCCCAGGTAGGACACACCCCCCCCCGAACCCCCAGGGGGCCGCTGGGGTGCCCCGGGCCCCGCCCTCTCCCAGTCCTGACCCCCTCCTTGGGCCGCACCCCTCGCGGAGTGACCGACCCTGGTGCGGAGGGGAAGGGTACGAGCGACTCCTCAGTCGCCCACGCCCTGGGCTTGTGCCAGAGGTAGTCACTCCACCTAGGAGACCTTCTGCTTCTGCCCCTTTCCCCGAAGGCTTGTGCCCCGTTTCCTGAGAAGCTTTTGGTGTCTTCACTGAACTTGGAGGGTCACGAAGCTTCCACTGTTTCTCTCTCTGTGGGTGACCCACATATTACTTGTATTCGTGCTGCTTCTGGTACCAGGACTGAACACAGCGTTCTCTGGATACACGGAGCGCTTCTTTCGCACCCCACCTCCCCAAATATAATAGAAGGGGTAATGGGACTATGCAGTGTTCGCTGTGTAGTAACGACATGAAGGCCATGACTTTTTGGTACTTAGGGTGCGAAGTAATGACCTGAGGGATTTGCCCGTCATTTGCCTTAACTAAGACGCTGTTGACACTCTGGGATGCTGTGGGAGGGACAAAAGACTCCACAAATATGTAATGTCAAATCAGGGAAGTAACTAATCCATTGGGATGCCAGCATACTTTATCGCACAGTGAAGTTAATTTTGTTTCAGCGTGGCAGCGTTAGAGGTAAAAATGACATTGAGTTGTACTTTGCTTTGAATTAAAGTTGATAGGTGGCAGCAATCCCGGTATTAACTCTTCTCATCCTTAGCTGTAGAAATTGTTCTTTCTTTGAACATTAAAGAGGGCAGTTTTCTTATATGCTGTGTATTATGTAGAGGTGTTCTGGTATTTAGTAGAAACTGAGATTTTGAATGCATGTATGAGGATCACGTTATTATGAATGGGCGCATGTACACACACAGGGAGGATCCACTCAGTGTGTTTTGTTACAGTGTTTGGTTCTGAGCCATTAGTAACAGTTGCATTGGTTTCTAAACACTGATTTGCCAGAAAGACCATAAAGATGTGTTTGCTGTTTTCTTTTGGCTAAATGGAATAGAGTCAACATTCTATTTTGGGGAAAGGGGAGATAGGAGATTGATTGTAAAGTATTTAGGGAGCTGGATGCCATGTATTATTTCTTACAAAGAAGTAGTAATAATGATAAATACTAGTATTAGGAGTAATCTTGAAAAATTAATATTAACTCTATTAATATTAATTCCTGGGACTTCCATGGCATATTGTAATTTATTCAAATGGAAAAGATACCATAAGGAATCTAATTTAAAAGCTTATGTTTTCCTGTATGATACATTTTTATCAAGGCACTGTAGGGGATGTTTGAGGCATGCTTATGAAGGGAAGTTTCTCTAGCACTTTTCCTTTATGATAGGATGTTAAGAAATGTTTTTTCCTTTTTCAGTGTTAGACACATGAAGTCCCTAGCTTATTTAACTTAATTTCTGATAGTAAATTGAAACAAATTTGATCTTCAGTAGGGGGCTAAGAATAATGTATCTCGCTCATTATCTTGTACTATGGTTAATGCATAATTTAGCGCATACTCTATTCAGATTTTGTGTCTTTTTTGACTTTAAAAAATACTGATTATAAGCACGCCTGGATAGCTCAGTCGTTAAGCATGCTGAACCTGCGGCTCAGGTCATGAAGATTGAGCCCCATTGGGCTCCCTGCTCAGTGGGGAACCTGCTTCTCCCTCTACCACTCCCTCTGCTTTTGTTCCTTCTCTTGCTGTGTCTCTCTCTGTCATATAAATAAAAAAAATAAATAAATAAAATAAAAAAAATATTGATTATTTTAAGGCCCCAGGAAATCTTCATAAGATTAGGCTCATTTGCTTTAGCAAATTGAACTCAATTATGTAGGACTTCAGATATATTTAAATGTAGTGTTAGAAGTAAAGTTTGTGTAATTTAGACAATTTTGAAAGTATTTTACATAAAAAATGCACTAAAATGTGAGAATTAGTGATAGATTGTTGGTTTTTCAATGTAAACAAATGTAATGGAGCTTACTTCACCATGATCATGAAATTTAACTTTGGCAGGGGCAGTCAATTCTTTGTTTTATAACTTTAAAAAGTTATATATAGAGATGACAACTTGACTGCCACTCATGAGAGGCTTTGACCTAGAACCACTAAGACACTCTTAGATTCCTAATCCTTAGAAACTCTGTGAGTTAATGAATGTCTTTTGCCTTAAAAAAAAAAAAAAAAAGGCTGTATATAAGGGAAAATGTTTAATGACCATTATTGAACTGGTGTGGGCTGAATTGATTCACAAAATAAAACAACCTTTGAGAATTTATGGAGAATGTAGCTTACTTCTTCTCCACTTAAAAAAAAAAAAAAAAAACAGGGGCGCCTGGGTGGCTCAGTGGGTTAAAGCCTCTGCTTTCGGCTCAGGTCGTGGTCTAGGGGTCCTGAGATCGAGCCCCACATCGGGCTCTCTGCTCAGCAGGGAGCCTGCTTCCTCCTCTCTCTCTCTGCCTGCCTCTCTGCCTACTTGTGATCTGTCAAATAAATAAATAAATAAATAAATCTTTAAAAAAAAAAACAACAAAAAACAACTCCTATAAAAAAAATTATTTAGGGGCACCTGGGTGGCTCAGTTGGTTATGCTTCCCACTTGATTTCAGCTCGGGTCATGATACTCAGGGTTGTGAGATCCAGCCCTGTGTCAGGCTTCACAGTGAGCATGGAGACTGCCTAATATTCTCTTTCTCTCGCTCCCTCTGGCCCTCTCCCACTTGTGCTCTGTCTCCAAATAAATAAATAAATAAATTTATAGATATGTGGCCAGCAGCTTTAGAATTTGAGCATATGAGGTGCCTGACTCAGTCGGAAAAACGTGCAACTCTTGATCTCAGGGTCATGAGGTAGAGCCCCATGTTCGGTGTAGAGATTACTTAAATAAAACTTCAAATAAATCCTTTTAAAAAAGCAATTTGAGCATATGTTACTCAAACATATTCTACTCATGTATTCTTTTTTTTTTTTCTCTTTTTTGAGGTTTTTGAGAAATACTCAAAATATAGCTGGAGGTTTGTCAGTTTATTTGATTAGCAGTATTGCAGGACATCTTCAGTATTTACAAATTTTTGAAACTAAACTTTTTTGTTATCCAGTATATTGTAAATGATAGTGATGCAAGTGGTAGACACCCCCCTCGCCAGGCTTTAGTGGATGGAATCCTTGTGTCAAAAGTGCTTTTATAGCTTTTATTCTCTAAGTACTCAGTGCTTTCAGATTAAATGTCAGACTTCCATATTTGATACAAGAGCCTTTAAGTCTATACGAAAAAGTTGAGGTTTTTAGAGCTGAAGTTTCAGCATATTTACAACACATACAGTATAACCACTCAAAAGTTTCTATCTTACAGGGAACCTAGGTGGCTCACTGGTTAAATGTCAGCCTTTGGCTCGAGTCGTGATCCCAGGCTTCTGGGATCGAGCCCTTCATTGGGCTCTCTGCTCAGTTGAAGAGTTGGCTTTTCCCTCTTCCTTTGTGCTCTCTCTCACGCTTGCACTCTCTCAAGTAAATAAATAAATCTTAAAAACATAATATAAAATAATGTATGTTAAGAAAATAGCAAATACGGGGGCACCTGGGTGGCTCAGTGGGTTAAAGCCTCTGCCTTTGGCTTGGGTCATGGTCCCGGGATCCTGGAATCGAGCCCCGCTTCGGACTCTCTGCTCGACGGGGAGCCTGCATCCCCCTCTCTCTCTCTGCCTTCCTCTCTGCCTGCTTGTGATTTCTGTCTGTCAAATAAATAAAATCTTAAAAAAAAGAAAATAGCAAATACAAATCTTTTTTTTTTAAAGATTTTATTTATTTATTTGACAGACAGAGATCACAAGTAGGCAGAGAGGCAGGCAGAGAGAGAGGTGGAGGCAGGCTCCCTGCGGAGCAGAGAGCCCGATGCGGGGCTTGATCCCAGGACCCTGGGATCATGACCTGAGCTGAAGGCAGAGGCTTAACCCACTGAGCCACCCAGGCGCCCTGCAAATACAAATCTTTAAAAAAAAAGTTTCTATCTTCCTTAACATCTGGTGAGCTTTGATTGCAGATTTAAAATACAGATTGAGGGGCACCTGACTGGCTCAGCTGGTAGAGCATGTGACTCTCAAACTCAACGTTGTGAGTTTGAGCCCCTCGCTGGGTGTAGACATTACTTTAAAAAAATAAAAGTCTTCAAAATACAGATTGAAATTAAATTATTTACATAATGTGAGTATCAGTTATGCCAGACCATTTCATCTTTTAAGCAGGTGATTTTTAAGCAGATTTCTTGATCTATATTTATGTTATATGACTATGGTAGACATAATTATTCTTCTCTTTGTGATTATTATTTTATATGTTCTTGATTCTTTTTTTTAAAGATTTATTTATTTATTTGACAGAGAAAGATGACAAGTAGGCAGAGAGGCAGGCAGAGAAAGAGGGGGAAGCAGGCTCCCTGCTGAGCAGAAAACCCGATTTGGAACTTGATCCCAGGACCCTGAGATCATGACCTGAGCCGAAGGCAGAGGCTTAACCCTCTGAGCCACCCTGGCGCCCAATAAATGATTTTAAAACAAATGAATATAAACTGTTAATATGCATCAAGATGAGATTTTTTTTTTAAGATTTTATTTATTTATTTGACAGACAGAGATCACAAGTAGGCAGAGAGACAGGCAGAGAGAGAGAGGAGGAAGCAGGCTCCCCGCTGAGCAGAGAGCCCGATGTGGAGCTCGATCCCAAGACCCTGAGATCATGACCTGAGCCGAAGGCAGAGGCTTAACCCTCTGAGCCACCCAGGCGCCCCTCAAGATGAGATTTTAATGTATTCTCATTTCTACTGTAACATATCATAGGACCTTAGATTACTTAATCTCTTCTCACTTCAGTTTTGCTATTTTTAATAAGGGAAATTAATATACTTAAAATATAATTACAATGGAGATCATTACAGAGAAGTTTCCTGTATTGCTGTTTTCTTTGTCTTAATGGGAAGATCGTAGATATAATGCTTTGTTTGGTTGATATGGTTACAGAAGATTTTATCCAAGGAATGGTCTTGTTTAATAATTTCATTTTAATCTGGACATGTAAGTTAACACTGTACTTCTGTAGTTGTTAGTGTGGTAGTCAGGGAGAAGAGAACTAGGTTGTTGTTTACACTTTTATCCTGTTGTCAGTATTTGTAACCATACTGACTTGTAAAGTTTCTTACCTTCTTGAATATATTTATTGAACCCAGAGAGCTTCCATGATCCTGTAAGTGTAATTTACCTCCTGTAAAAGTTTAGAAGGAACATTTGAATGAAGTATAAGTGGTAACTGAATGTTCCTTTCCTTTTGCTGTCAGCAAGTAGGGTTATGCACAAATCTTCATCACTTTTTTTTTTTTTAAAGATTTTATTTTTTTATTTGACAGAGATCACAAGTAGACAGAGAGGCGGGCAGAGAGAGAGAGGAGGAAGCAGGTTCCCTGCTGAACAGAAAGCCCGATGTGGGGCTCAATCCCAGAACCCTGGGATCATGACCTGAGCCGAAGGCAGAGGCTTTAACCCATTGAGACACCCAGGTGCCCCTTCATCACTTTTTCTTTCTTTTTTTTTTTTTTTTAGTTGCAAATTTTTTTTTATTATCAAATTTTTTTATTTTTTTATAAACATATAATATATTTTTATCCCCAGAGGTACAGGTCTGTGAATTGCCGGGTTTACACACTTCACAGCACTCACCATAGCACATACCCTCCCCAATGTCCATACCCTTCATCACTTTTTAATAACCCTTTTGAGAGAGTCTTGCTGAAACCTCTGTTTTGATGTGGGGTAAAACAAAAACAAAATCACATGGGGTTTATCCTGTTCTCCACTCTTATTTCTGTTGTTTATGTTGATATTATTAGATGCCTTAAAAAACTTACCTGTTGTATAGTCTCTGATAATTTTTGTCTGTAACTCAGCTTGTTTAAAAACAGAATTGAGTTTATTTTTTATTATGTGAAAAGTATATTATTTTGAGTTTTGAGATACATGAGATAGCCACTCTGTACTTAACTATAATCTATAATTGGACTACAGAATATATATTCCAAATAGTATTTACATAATAGAGCATGATTACTTTGAAAGCATCTGATCTTTCACTTTAATAGGGGGTGTTTGGTATATTTATAGTTTTCATCAGATTTGAAAAAATTTAAGACATTTTCTCTTTAGATTTTTTCCCCCCAAACATGGAATTTTTCTGGGCCCAATAGGCATATCTAGAAATTAAAATATCTACTAAAAGTGGAGAGAAACTTTATATAACACAGTATGGTTACAGTAACTGACAACAAAGTAAAAGTGTAAACAATCTGTTCTTTCCTTCTGGGACTCCAGTTACATGTATGTTAGGCTTTTTGATTTTAGCACATAGCTAACTGATACTATGTTGGTTTGGTTTCTTTTTCTCTGTATGTTTAATTTTGGGTAGTTTTTTTTCTCTACCTTGAAGTTCACTAATTCCTTCTTCTGTGGTCGCTAATCTGGTGTTAACCCTATACAGTGTTGTTTTTTTTGTTTTTTAATCTCAGATATATACTTTTCATGTCTAGAATTCCTTGTCTACCAGTTCTGTCATCTGTATCTTTTCTGGGTCTGCTTTTACTTTTTTTTTCTCTTTTCTTTTTCTCCTTTTCCCTTTCTGTTCCTTTCCTTTTCTTTCTTCCTTCCCTTCTGCCCCCCTCCCTTTCCTCCCTCCCTCCTTCCTTCCTTCCTTCCTTTCTTTGTCTATCTCTCCCTCCCTCCCTTTCTTTCTTTTTCTTTCTCTCTTCTTTTTCTTTCTCCCTTTCTTCTTTCTCTGATTCCTTCCATCCCTCATCCCTCCCTCTTTCCTTCCTTTTTCTTAAAGTATAATTGATACACAGTGTTACATTAGTTTCCAGTGTGTACTACATAGTGCTAAGAAAACCTAGAGTTGTACTATGCTCAGCACAAATGTAGCTCCCATCTGTTACCATACAGTGCTATTACAATACCATTGACTATATTTCTTATGCTTAACCTTTCATCTCCATGAATGATTAATTCTATTACTAGAATTCTATACCTCTCACTCCCTTCATCCATTTTGCCCATCCCACCACTGCCCTCCCCTGTGGCAACCAGCAGCTTGTTCTTTGCTTTTATGGATCTGATTTTTTTTAATTTGTTTTTTAATTTTTTTAGATTCCACATATAAGTGAACTCATATGGTATTAGTTTTTGTCTGACTTATTTCACTTAGCATAATACCCTCAAGGTCTATCCATGTTGTCACTGTTGGCAAGATCTCATTCTTTTATGGATGAGTAATATTCCACATTCCATATTATTCCATCTGTATAAGTTCTTTATTCATTCATCTCTTGTTGGATACTTAGTTTGCTTCCATATCTTGGCTATTGTAGGTAATGCTTCAGTAAACACGGGGTGCATATATCTTTTTGAATTAATGTTTTTATTTTCTTTGGGTAAGTACCTACTAGTGGAATTATTGGATCATATGGTATTTCTAGTTTTAGTTTTTTGAGAACTGTCCATACTGTTTTCCACAGTGGCTGTACCAATTTGCATTACATCATTAGTGTTAGAGGATTCCTTTTTCTCCACATCCTTGCTAACACTTGTTATTTCTTATCTTTTTGATGCTAGCCATTCTGACGTGTATAAGGTGATACCTCCTTGTGGTTTTAATTTACATTTCCCTAATAATTAGTGATTTTGAATGTCTTCTCAGGTGTCTGTTGGCCATCTCTATGTCTTCTCTGGAAAAATGTCTATTTAGGATCTCTGTCCATTTTTAAATTGGATTATTTTGTTTTTTTTTGCCATTGAGTTTTGTAAGTTCTTTATATACTTTGGATATTAACTCCTTATCAGATACATCATTTACAAATATCTTCTCCCATTCAGTTGGTTGCCTTTTTGTTTTGTTGATGGTCTCCCTCATTGTGCAAAAGCTTTTTATTTTGGTGTAGCCTCAATAGTTTATTTTTTATTTCCTGTTCCCTTCCTGCAGAGACCTATCTAGAAAAATGTTGCTAAGGCCAATGTCAGAGAGATTATTGCCTATGTTTTCTTCTAGGAGTTTTATGGTTTCAGGTTTCACAGTTAGGTTTTTAATCCATTTTGAGTTCATTTTTGTGTATGGTGTAAGAAAGTGGTCCAGTTTCATTCTTTTGCATGTAGCTGTCTAGTTTTCCCTGCAACATGTACTGAAGAGACCATTTTTTTCTCCATTGTATAATCTTGCTCATTTTGTTTTAGATTAATTGACCATAAGTGTGCAGTTTTATTTCTGGGTTCTCTATTTTGTTTCTTTGATCTATGTGTCTGTTTTTGTGCCAATACCATACTGGTTTGATTATTATAGCTTTGTAGTAGATCTTGAATCTGGGTTTGTAATACCTCCATTTTTGTTTTTCTTTCTCAAGAATGCTTTGACTTGGGTCTGTTTTTATTGACTGATATTTCTCCTTATTTGCATCCCCGGTAATTTGTTTGAGTGCTAGGCATTATGATTTTACGTTATTATGTGCTAGGATTTTTTTTTTCCTTTAAATCTTTTCAGGGTTTATTTTGGAAGACAGTTAAGTTACTTGAGAATACTTTGATACATTCAATGCCCTGGATGTTTTTGAAGGTCTTTTTCACTCTGGTGAGTATGCAAACTATTTGCAGCCTTATTTGAGTATCAGAGATTGTTCTGCCTACCCCTCTCCAGTGATTTGAACCTGGCTTTGATCATTTCACTTCCTCACACACATACACTTATAAACTCAGCCAGAGTCTCAAGGGGAATCAGCCTTTTTAGATATCCACAGCTCATTCTTTGTGCCGATCTGTCCTCCCCTCTTGTCCCGTTTTGACTTCCCTGGAACTCTGAATTTTGTCTCCTCAACTCAGTGAGACTGCTGGGCTCTGTTTGGGTTCCCCATTCCTGTGCTGTGGCCTGGAAATTCCCTTCCAAGTTGTGAGTTGGGGGCAGTTGTAAGGTTTGCCTTATTTATTTCTCTTTTCTCATGGATCCCTGTTCTGTAGTTCCTGTTTTCTGTAGTATCTAAAATCCATTGTCCCTTTTTGCTAGTTGTTGAAGGTAGGAGGGTAAGTCTGATCTCTATTACTTTATTATACCAGGAACTGCAGTAGTCTGGAACTCAAACAAAGTCTCAAACAAAGAGGAGTCATATTTCACAGCTATGCTGTCATTAGAAATCTATGTATTATCTTTATGCCCAAATAAAGTTTCAAAAATATCTTCTACACTCTTTAGACACGTCATGAGTTCTTCTGATGATTAATGCTAGCATTCTTTCCATTGGGATTAAAATTGTAGGTAAAAATAATTTTCCTGGGGCACCTGGGTGGCCTGGTTAGTTTACCACCTGACTCTTGATTTTGGCTCAGTCATGATTTCAGTCATCTGCTAGATGGTCCTGGGATCGAGCTTAGTGGGAGGTCTGCTTGTCTCCTTCGCCCTCTGCCCCTCCCCCTGCTCATGGGCACTCACACGTGTGTGGTCTCTCTCTCTCAAATAAATAAATAAATAAATCTTTAAAATAATTTTTCTGTTTTTCTGTTAGAACAGAATCTAACATAAACTATATATGACACTACTTATAAAAACCACACTTATTTATTTTGTGAATTGTCTAGCTTCCCTGCCAAATAAAATTTTATACTTCAGTATATATAGATAAGTATATATAGATAGCTCTGAAGTCCTTCAGTGGCTTTCCTTTGCCTACTGAAATAGAATGAGTTCATTTTTCTTCCTAGCCTGATTTTTACAGTCTGAACTTTACCTTTCACACCTATGCTTTCTCTATGATCAGAAGTATTTTAGATTAATCTTAGTCAATTTAGACTAATGCATGCATTCATTTTTCCCATGCACTTGTACGTTGTGTTCATTTCCTCTTCTGTGTCTTTGCTTAGCTCCTCAGTTAGCTTTTGCCTTCAGACAAACCACCCCAAAGTCCAGAGGCTAAAACAAGAGTTCGATAATAAGAGATGAGGAAGGACACTATATCATACTCAAAGGAACTGTCCAACAAGAAGATCTAACAATTTTAAATATCTATGCCCCTAACATGGGAGCAGCCAACTATATAAACCAATTAATAACAAAATCAAAGAAACACATCGACAATAATACAATAATAGTAGGGGACTTTAACACTCCCCTCACTGAAATGGACAGATCATCCAAGCAAAAG
>NW_019154088.1:11605556-11614511 GCF_002288905.1 Enhydra lutris kenyoni | reverse complement strand
TAAAAAAAAAAACAGCAAAAAAAAAAAAGTAATTATAAATGCAATGAGAAATGCAAAAAAAAACAAAACAAAACAAGAGTTTGTTGGTTAACTGTTCTTTGGATTGGTAGTTTGAACCCAGCTGAATGGTTCTTTTTTGGTTGTTCTCTGGGCTCGCTTACATGAGGCAATCAGCTATCTTCGTTTTTTTTTTCACAGTCTAGGTTCCAAAACCAGCAAAAGAGGGCAAGTTCAGTGCTTAAGTACTTTTCAAGTTTCTGGTCATATTTGCTAATATCCCATTGGTCAAAACAAGTCACAGGGCCAAGCCCGGTTTCTAGAATGGAGAAAGAAACTCTACCTCTTGATGGGAGATGAAGCAAGGTCACAATGTAAAGAGGTGTGTATACAGGAATGGGAGGAATTTGTGGCTATTTTGCAATCTACGGGACCATTGTAAATCCTATCCACCTCCTCTAAGAAACTCGATTGTCCTAGCCCAGGTAAACCTCCTGCAGTTCTGATGTGTCATATGTATTTGGCCCTTATAATTTGATGTTTATTAACTTTTTATATTTTTTGTCTTTTAAGTCCAGAGAATTAATGTCAGTTTCTGTTTTTGTAGTATGTATTCTATTTCAAAGAAGAATTTGGAAATAATTGTTTACATTTTTTTTCCTTGATCGTAAACTCATTGAGGGTGAAACCTCCATTATACTTCTATCTACTCTTCTGTGTATTAGTAGCAATTTATTGAATGACTATATGTTGTATTTTCAAATCAACTCTCAGTTATTTACTGGAGGATGACTTAATTTCAGTCAGCTCTATAGGAGGTGAAAGAAGTTTCATTCATTCTTCCAGTAATTAAACATTTATTAGAAAGATTGTTCTGTGGTTGGTATTATACTAGGTACTAAGTACAAAAATGAGAAGAATTCTGCTTTTGACCTCAAGAAATTTATAGTCTATTAGGAAGACATTGTAAATTATGTATATGTTTTTAGGCTTGTTTTTTTATTGTGAACCTAGATTTCTGCCCTATGCCCGACTCATAGGTTAACTGGCTTTTCACCATTGTGTAGATGGAACAGTCTCTTGCTGAGCTGTCACACTGCTAGATGGTTGTTGCCTAAATTATTCTGTTTCTGGTTATCCTTGCTTCTGGTTCATATGACGGTTATCTGTTACTGTTCTTATTATAAGACATATCAGTCACAGACTATATAAAACTTAATTGTGCAGTTTAACAAATAATTATAAATAGTTAAGAAATAGAACATTACCTGCATCTCAGAAACCCCTTCCTTATCTCATCCCCCTTTACCCCAAAGGAATCTATTCTTGTGATTTCTGTGAAAAATCATGTCCTTGGTTTTCTTTATAGACTTACTACCTGTGTTTGTATCCCTATTTAATATAATTTTTTTTTGAGATTTTATTTATTCATTTGACAGACAGAGATCACAAGCAGGCAGAGAGGCAGGCAGAGAGAGAGGAGGAAGCAGGCTCCCCGATGCGCAGAGAACCCGATGTGGGGCTCGATCCCAGGACTCCGAGATCATGACCTGAGCCGAAGGCAGAGGCTTTAACCCACTGAGCCACCCAGGCACCCCATATAATTTTTTTTTTTAAGATTTTATTTATTTATTTGACAGACAGATCACAAGTAGGCAGAGAGGCAGGCAGAGAGAGAGAGGAGGAAGCAGGCTCTCTGCTGAGCAGAGAGCCCGATGTGGGGCTCAATCCCAGAACCCTGGGATCATGACCTGAGCTGAAGGCAGAGGCTTTAACCCACTGAGCCACCCAGGCGCCCCTAATTTTTTTACTTTATAATTGTTTTACTTATTTTTGGAATTCATATAAAAGGACTTATATTGTATGTATATGTCTGTCTTGCATGATTTTTTTCAATGTTGTGTGTGAGATTTGTTCTTATAGTTCAGGGTTGAAGTAGTTTCTTCATTTTTTTTTTTTTTTAAAGATTTTATTTATTTATTTGTCAGAGTGAGCACAGGCAGACAGAGTGGCAGGCAGAGGCAGACGGAGAAGCAGGCTCCCGCTGAGCAAGGAGCCCGATGTGGGGCTCGATCTCAGGACGCTGGGATCATGACCTGAGCCAAAGGCAGCCACTTAACCAACTGAGCCACCCAGGCGTCCCCATTTTCATTTTAATAGTTTTTGTAGTAGGTAGAAAATAGTCCCTCAAAGATATTCATGCTCTAATCCCTGTAGACTGTGAGTGTGTTACCTTATATGGTAAAAGGGCCTTCATGGTTGTATTAAGTTAAGGCTTTTGAGGTGGGAAGATTATCCTTGATTATTCAGGTTGGTTCACTGTAGTCACAAGGGACCTTGTAAGAGGGAGGCATGAATAAAGACCGGTGATGATGGAAGCAGAGGTCGGAGAGAGAGATTTGAAGATGCTACACTATTAGCTCAGAACATGGAGGATGGGTCCATGAGCCAAAGCATCCAGGAAGCTTCTAAAACTGGAAAAGGGATTCTGCCTCATAGACTCCAGAAGAATCATAGCCTTGCTGACACCTTGATTTTATCCCCATTAGAAGCCTGGACTTTGGATCTGTAGAACTGTAAGATTTTAAATTTGTGTTGTTTTGCCACTAATTTTGTGGTAATTTGTTATAATAGTAGTAGGAAACGAATACTTTTTTTTTTTTTTTTTAACCTCTGTGAGTATACTACATTTTTTTCATTCTTTTCTTGCTGAACATTTGGGTTGTTTTTAGCTTTGGTGTTTATGGATGGTATGGCTATGAACATATTTTTGTATGTTTCCTGGTACACATGAGAGAAGAGTGTTTTTAGGGTATGTACCTGGCAAAAGAGTTGTTGGGTTGTGGGGTAAGCATATTTTCAGCTTTATAATATAGACTATTTTCCAAAGTACATTCCTACCAGCAGTGTATGAGTCTTTAAATTTTTATTTTTAAATAATTTCTCCTTTGATAGTTACTATGATAATGCTTCCTTCCTTCATGTGGGTGGGTTCTCAAAATTTGCTTCAAGTCAAGACATATTTAGGAACTAATTTATACTGTTTCCAATCTGGAAATAGTAGGTGTCTTTGTTTTATTTTTATTCCCTTTTTGATCAACTAATTTTTCTATTAACTTTAAAAGCAAAACTGTAACAATGCAAATGCTGTAATTTAATTTGTAATCACAGTTGTAGAGTAGTAATTTTCTCTTGCTGATAAATTTTTGTTTAGATTTTGATAAGTAGTAGTTGTATAATAGGTTTAAATTCAAGGCCTCCATGCAAACATAATTTCTTTTCATCAGCATGCAAGCAATATAGGGTCTGTTTTGGACAGAAGTATGTCTGTGGATATGACAATTTCTCTTTCTTTTGGTTAAGAAGCATACAGTATAATTTACTAGGTAATGACAGCCATTTATTGAGCATACTTATTGTGCTAGGCAGATAAATAAACACTTTACATATATCAAATATTATCACTTTTAATCCTTAGATAGACACCGTTGTTATCTTTTTCTTTTTTTTAAGATTTTTTATTTATTTATTTGACAGAGATCACAAGTAGTCAGAGAGGCAGGCAGAGAGAGAGAAAGGGAAGCAGACTCCCTGCTGAGCAGAGAGCCTGATGCGGGGCTCAATCCCAAGACCCTGGAATCATGACCTGAGCTGAAGGCAGAGTCTTTAACCCACTGAGCCACCCAGGCGCCCCGTTATCTTTTTCTTATAGATGAGGAAATTGAGGCCCAGAAAAGTTAAGTAATGGGCCTTAGATTACACAGCCAGAATCTGAATCTAGGTAGTCTGGTCTTAATGTCTATTTTGTGAGAAGTCCCTGGGGTTAGAAGGCAATAAACACACAGCAGTATTGTGTTATTTTCTCTTATAGGGAGTTCTCTTTTTTAGGTGTGGTTTGGTTTGGCTTTTGCTTATGGAATTCTTACACAATTTTTTATCCATTTGCCATTGTGCCTCTTAACATTCTTATTTTCAAAGATTTTATTTATTTATTTATTTGACAGAGAGAGAGAGAGAGAGAGAGAGATCACAAGTAGGCAGAGAGGCAGGCAGAGAGAAGGGGAAACAGGCTCCCTGCTGAGCAGAGAGCCCAAAGCGGGGCTTGCGGGGCTCGATCCCAGGACCCTGAGATCATGATCTGAGCCGAAGGCAGAGGCTTAACCCACTGAGGGACCCATGTGCCCCAAATATCATTCTTATTTTCATTTTCCTTTTTTTCCCTCCTTTTCCTCTCATCTTTGTTATATTTGTGTATGTGAATCTATATGACTTTTAAATTATAGCTTGATATCTCATTTTCAGCTCATCAATTAACTTTACCAACTATCTATTGATTAACTGCAAAGTTAATCTTTTTTTGATTATGGCAGAGGATATGTGATTATGATATGGTCTTCATCATTAAGGGATTTATAGTCTTGGGGATTGTCAGTGTTATTTGTTGGCTACTTGCTTCTCAATCTTTTTCTATCTAGTAAATGTTTCAGTGTTTACCACATGTTATTTGGCAAGTTGAATCTCCATTTACTATGTTTTGTCCATATTTTCATCATCTTTGGGTCTGTTTTGACAACACCTTCACATTTAGAATCATTGTCTGAATTTATCAGTATGCTATTTACTCTGAATTTTAGGTCAATGAGGATATTGTCAAGGAGGAATTTATTTAATTTTTTTCTTGCAGTATCTAGTTTTCTTGTATCAAGATTATTTTTAACTTATTAGCATTACTGAAAAAATGAATTCCAATTATTTGACAGCATTGATACTGCAGCCAAATTACATTAATTTTTTAAAGATATAATCAGTGATGTAGAATCAAAAAGAACCTGTGGTTCATGTACAACTTTGAGAAACTATTATCCCATGCCATTGAAGTCTAGTATATAGGTTGTGTATTGCAGCAAACAAATTACCCAAAATTTAGTGATTTAGAACAACAACATTTATTATCTCACAGTGTATGTAAGTCAAGATTTTAGTTTGTGACTCAGCTAGGTACTCTGTTTTAGGGTCAATCACAGGCTGCAGTCAAGGTAGGCTGTAATTGTCACATGGTTCAGCTGGGGAAGGATCTGTTTACAAGCTGAGTCCGATGGTATGATTCAGTTCATTGTGAGTGGCTGGACCAAGGACCTCAGTTCTCTGCTAGCTGTTGGTACCTATTATAAGTGGAATTATATAATTCTGCTAGCAGAATTATAATCCTTGCCATGTGAACCTTTCCTGGGGGCAACATGGCAGCTTGTTTAATCAGAATAAGCAAATGGGAAGATCCAAAGAGAGAGAATGTCAGCAAGATAGGCATTGCAGTCTTTTATAATACATCTGGGAAGTGACTTCCCATCATGTTTGCTGTATTCTGTTCATTAGAGGCAACCGCTAGATTCACCTATACTCAGGGGTGGGAGTGATAGAAAGCATCAGATGGGGTATCATTGAGAGCCATTTTATAAGTAGTATAGTATACCTTGGTGGCTTATGGGATTCTGGGCTTTTCCCCTAGGGTTCACTTCCCAGTTGGAACAGGTGTATTCTTAGATTTATTTCAGTGTTCTGTGAAGGACTCCATTATGAGTTACTACTTTTTTCCTGGCAATTCAGAATGAGACAGTGAAAATTATTTGGCTTTTGTAGTTATATCTGAAGGGTACCTGGTAGTCATTAAAAAATTTTTATTGTGGTAAAATACGTATAAGATTTACCATTTTAACCATTTTTAAGTGGACAGTTCAGTGGCATTAAGAACATTAACATCGTTGTGCATATATCACCACCTGAACTTTTTCACTTTTCCGAAATGAAATTCTATATACAGTAAACAATGAATCTCTGTTATCCTGTCCTTGCAGCCCCTGGCAACCACCAGACAGAAACTACTTTTCTGTCTGTATGAATTTGCCTACTCTAGGTGCTTGTTATAAATGGAATCATATATTTGACCTTTTGTGACTGGCTTATTTCATTTAGCATAATGTCTTCAAGGTTCCTTCATGTTGTGATGTGTTTGAGAATTTCCTTCCTTTTAAGATTGAATAATGTGGCATTGTATGTATATACTACATTTTATCTATTCATCTGTCACTTGAGATTGACACTTGTTTCCTTCCTTCTCTCTGCTATTGTGAATAACGCTGCTATGGACATTGGTGTACAAATATTTTTCTTTTTTTAAAGATTTTATTTATTTGACAGACAGAGATCACAAGTAGGCAGAGAGGCAAGCAGAGAGGGGGCGTGGGAAGTAGGCTCCCTGCTGAGCAGACAGCCCGATGCGGGGCTCGATCCCAGGACCCTGGGATTGTGACCCGAGCCGAAGGCAAAGGCTTTAACCCACTGAGCCACCTAGGCGCCCCGGTGTACAAATATGTTTTTGACTCTTTACTTTGAATTCTTTTGGATATATACTCAGAAGTGGCATTGCTTGATCATATTTTAATTCTATGTTTTAGTTTTGGGGCAACCTCCAATACTGTTTTCTGTAATAGTTACACCATTTTACGTTAATATCAGCAATGCACAAATTCCAGTTTCTCATCTTTGCCAGCAGTTATTGTGTGTGTGTGTGTGTGTGTGTGTGTGTGTGTGTGTTTATAATTCTCATTTTAATACACATAAAGTGGTTAGTGGTTTGATTTGCAGTTCCCTAATAATTAATGATGTCAAGCATCTTTTTATGTGCTTATGGACCATTTGCATACTTTCTTTGGAAAAATGTCTATTCAAGATGTTTGCCCATTTATTTATTTATATATATTTGTAGGCTCCATGCTCAGTGTGGAGGCCAACACAGGGCTGGAACTCATGACCTGAGGTGATGACTTAATGTGAGATCAAGAGTCAGAGGCTTAACTGACTGAGCCACCCAGGTGTCCCCGTTTGCCCATTTTAAAATAGTGTTGTTTGTTATTTTGTTGTTGAATTGTAGCTCTTTATATGCTCTAGATATTAACCCTTAATGAGATATGATTTATTTTCTCCCATTCCATGCCCTTTCATTCTGTTGATAGTGTCCTTTGATTCACAAAAGTTTTTAGTTTTTATAAAGTTCAATTTATCTGTTTTTTTTTTTTTTCCTTCTGTTTTGGTGTTTCATCCAAGAAATCATTGCCAATTCAATGTCATGAAGCTTTTTACTTACGTAGTCTTCTAAGAGTTTTGTAGTTTAGTTCTTACACTTAGGTCTTTGGTCCCTTTTCAGTAAATTTTTCTATCTGGTATAAAGTGAGGATCCAGATTCATTCTTTTGCATGTGAATATCTTGCTTCCCAACACCATTTGTTAAAAAGGTTGTCCTTTCCCCTTGGAATGGGTTTTGGTACCCTTGTAGAAAATCATTTGACCATATATGTAAGGGTTGAAAATTTTAACTTTTAAAAATGATGTTTTTCTTCTTATTGTAAAACTACATACTTGCTGTTATAAATTCACAGGAATCTTCTCCAAGAAATTAATCCTATTATGTAGACATGTATCTGTTAATATGTTAATAGTTGGTAAACATCACTCAGGTTTTTCCTGTATTGTAATTAATGTGCACACATTTTTTTTTTTTTTAAAGACTTTATTCAGGAGGGAGGGAGAGCAAGTGAGCGAGCGCAAGGGGAAGAGCAGAGGGAGAGGGATTCCATGCTGACCGTGGAACCTGACACGGGGCTTGATTTCAGGACCCTGAGATCATGGATCTGAGCTTAACCCAAGAGCCAGATGCTTAACTGACTGAGCCACCCAGTCACCTCAGTGTGCACACTTTCTAAAATACAAATGGGATCATACATATATGCTGTTTCGTAGCTCTTTCACTTAAAACATAAAGAACTTTTCATGTTTAAATGTCTTACAAGTTGTTTTTTAAAATTTTTTACTTTTTATGTTTTTAGAGAGAAAAAGCATGCAAGTGAGGGTGAGCAGAGAGCAAGAGGGAAAGAATCTTCCATGCCCAGTATGGAGCCCAATGTGAGGCTCTATCTGATGATCCTGAGATTATTACCTGAGCCCAAATCAAGAGTGAGATGCTTAATTGACAGGGCTACCCAGATGCCCCTTAAATTTATTTTTTATTTTTAATCAGTTTATGCATATAAAATTGAATGATTCTCTACACTTTATTCTAGAAAAGAACAGTTTTCTGAACACTTTTCTGTCCTCCCCACCTTGCCTGTTTCGAACTCTGCAGAAGTACTCATTCAAACTTTTTCCTGATTCTTCCAGTGTTTAGCTCCATATCTCCAACTATTAAGCCGTATTGCTGCTGCTTAATTTTTAACTTTTTAAGTCATAATTTGTTGGCTTTCCACTATGGAAGATGAGGGTTTAGTGTTTTCACTACTTACCTCATTCCTACCATAGATGCTATTTTTCTAGTAATATTATATCTTAATTTTGGTTATGACAGTATTCAGACTTTTAAGTTTTCTTCTTCTTCTTTTAAGATTTTATTTATTTATTTATTTGGCAGAGAGAGAGAGAGAGATAGAGAGAGATGGGAAGAGAGGGAACACAAGCAGGGGAGTGGGAGAGGGAGAAGCAGGCTTCCTGCTAAGCAGGGAACCCCAATGCATGCAGGGCTCAATCCCAGAGCCCTGGGATCATGACCTGAGCTGAAAGCAGACACTTAATGACTGAGCCACCCAGGTGCCCCAGACTTTAAGTTTTCTTGACTCTGTGAATGCTTTGACACGTAGGTGAAATTTACTGTCGATATAGATAGAGATAATAGTGGTGAGTATTCTTTCTGTCCTATATTATTTTTTGTTTTTCCTGGAGCTAATGATTTTTTCATTTGTTTGTGTGTTTGGTTGGTTAGTTCCCTAATCACTAACTAATTCAATCCCAAACTTTCCACCAGCTGTACGGTCTCCTCTTAATATATTTCAGTTCATGTAGGTATTCTTTCAATAGCATCATCTTCGAGAAGTCTTTTCTAGAGCCATTCATGTCCTACAGGCTAGTGACTGT